>NC_057743.1:17170817-17212652 GCF_004010195.1 Chiloscyllium plagiosum | reverse complement strand
ACACTAGCAGTGCGTTGATGTTGACACTGGCAGTGTGGTAACATTGACACTGGCAGTGCAGTGATGTTTACACGGGCAGTGCAGTGACGTTGACACTGGCAGTGTGGTGATGTTTACACTGGTAGTGCGGTGATGTTTACACTGGCAGTGTGGTGACGTTGACACTGGCAGTGCGGTGATGTTTACACTGGCAGTGTGGTAACAATGACGCTGGCAGTGCAGTGATGTTTACACTGGCAGTGCAGTGACGTTGACACTGGCAGTGCAGTGATGTTTACACTGGCAGTGCGGTGACGTTGACACTGGCAGTGCGGTGATGTTTACACTGGCAGTGCGGTGATGATGACACTGGCAGTGCGGTGATGTTTACACTGGCAGTGTAGTGATGTTTACACTGTTAGTGCGTTGATGTTTACACTGTTAGTGCGGTGATGTTTACACTGGCAGTGTGGTGACGTTGACACTGGCAGTGTGGTGACGTTAACACTGGCAGTGCGGTGACGTTGACACTGGTAGTGCGGTGATGTTTACATAGGCAGTGCAGTGACGTTGACACTGGCAGTGTGGTGATGTTTACACTGGTAGTGCGTTGATGTTTACACTGGCAGTGCGGTGACGTTGACACTGGCAGTGCGGTGACGTTGACACTGGTAGTGCGTTGATGTTGACACTGGCAGTGCGGTGACGTTGACACTGGCAGTGTGGTGATGTTTACACTGGCAGTGCAGTGACGTTGACACTGGCAGTGTGGTGATGTTTACACTGTTAGTGCATTGAAGTTTACACTGGCAGTGCGGTGACGTTGACTCTGGCAGTGCGGTGACGTTGACACTGGCAGTGCGGTGATGATGACACTGGCAGTGTGGTGATGTTGACACTGGCAGTGTGTTGATGTTGACACTGGCAGTGCGGTGATGTTTACACTGGCAGTGTGGTGATGACACTGGCAGTGCAGTGACATTGACACTGGCAGTGCGGTGACGTTGACACTGGCAGTGCGTTGATGTTGACACTGGCAGTGTGGTGATGTTGACACTGGCAGTGCAGTGATGTTGACACTGGCAGTGCGTTGATGTTGACACTGGCAGTGTGGTGATGTTGACACTGGTAGTGCGTTGATGTTGACACTGGCAGTGTGGTGACGTTGACACTGGCAGTGCGGTGACGTTGACACTGGCAGTGCAGTGATGTTGACACTGGCAGTGCATTGATGTTGACACTGGCAGTGCTTTGATGTTGACACTGGCAGTGTGGTGACGTTGACACTGGCAGTGCATTGATGTTGACACTGGCAGTGCGTTGATGTTGACACTGGCAGTGTGGTGACGTTGACACTGGCAGTGCGGTGACGTTGATTCTCTGAAAACATAGATTCAAATTCCACCCATGGAGTTTTTGAAATTCAAGTTCAATAAAGCCAGTCATAATAATGGTGACCCTGAGTGTAACCTTCCTGAATCATGGGAGGTCAACACTAAGGGGATTCCTGATGTCAAGATCACAAAGTCCCATTTTCCAACCAAGTGTTGAATAGTCAGATGAGATCGCCCCTAGTGAGGTATGAGAAGCCTACTTACATGGATTAGTTTACATAAACATCCTTATATTGTGTCATCATGTCTCACTAAGATGCAGGTTCCCATTCTCGAGTGGCTGATAGAAACCAAACTGACACATCCTGATGTGAAAGTCAGAATGGTCAGCTGGTGGGACCAACTCGCTGCTTGTTCATCTTGCCCTCTATCTCAGACAGCAGACACCAAAACTACAGGACACACTCCTTAGCTGTGACCATAGGCATCCCTCTATCCACCAGGACATCCCGTTCCCCCCCTCAGTAAAACAGAGCCAATTTCTCTCTGTCCAACACAGTTGGACAGTCGTGCAACTCTGCACTGTGCGGGTCTGCCCTTTAAAGATGGTGTCAGTGCTTGGAATCCCAGGGGGGTCCTGGCAGTGCCCTATATTTTACCTGTGGCAAGAGGGAGGACATGACAAACAGGGTACTGCAGGGGTACATGGACACTGAGGTGAGTTGGGGAAGATAGCACAAGCAATCACAGTAATGCTCACAGAGTGAAATCCTCCATGAAACACACCAAAATTGACACAGTCAATTTCTGGTAAAATTAAGCCCCAAGAGGCTTTCATTCATTTATATTAAAAACCCATCTCCTTCATCAAGCTTCTTGCTCATGCAGATCTATAGCAATGTGCTTGACGTCTTAACTGCCCACTGAAATGGTTTAGAATCCTCAGTTCAAGTGCAATTAGGACTAGACAACAATGGCACAGTGTCCATATTCCATCAAATAAAAATATTTACTGCAACCTAGAGGATTCTGAAGGAGTTTAACAAAGTGGAGAGGATGTTCACCCTTGCAGGACAAATTAGGACTGGAAGACCGTGGTTTAAAAATAATGACATGTCCACTTAAGGCAGAAATGAGCTGGAATTTCTTCGCACAATGTGTAAATGTTTGGAATATTTTGTCCCAAGGGAACAGAGGAAGATGATTAATTGAATATATTCCAGGCTGGATTGGGCAGATATTCGATCTAACAGAGGTTGAAGTTGATGGGGAACAGGCAGGAAAGTGGAGTTGAGACCAAGATCAGATCAAACATGATCTTATTGAATGATGGCTTAGATGAGAGGGATGTCTTGCTCCAACAAATTTATGTCCTGTCAGGAATCATGTTACTTTAATAACATGAGCACTCTTCAAGCCATTGCCAACTGTGATACACAGAATGACACACAATTTGCAAAGAAAAGCAGAAACATGAGTAGGCCAATCAATTTGGTGCTACCGTTTCATTAGATCTGTATCTTAACTCTATTTGCTCATCTTGATTCTGCAGCCCTTGTTCATACCTCTACCCGTCAAAAATCTATGGCCCAGTTGGTCTTCACAAACCCTGTTCTCATCTACTTTCTCACAATATCCCTCTATTCCTCTCTGCGCATTCAATTAACCTTCCGTTAAATGTGTCGATATTCGTATTGACGACTCCATATGATGGTGAGTCCCACATTCTAACCACTCTCCAGCCGTTAAAGTGGCTTCCCCTGAATCCCTTACTGAATTATTCCTGGCCACCTTATATGTCAAAGGGTTGCTCGCGTAATCAAGTTGCCTCAGGGCTGGGTCTGCCTCAGAAAGCCACAAACTCTGTCTTGAAATGGTAGTGTCACGCAGTGACCACTGTGCCATTAGCAAATTCATCAGGGACTACTGAGCGCAGGACAGTCAGGACACTGCTTAGAGGCAAGACACAAATCAACAACAGACAACACCATGCCATATGATCCATCTATACCATCGCAGCATTCAATCCACGGTAAGTGCACAGTGAGATTGTACACAGTGTAAAGCCCCCGGTGTATTGATTATGAAAGAGACTAAGATCCCTGGACACAGCCTCAGAATGAAAGGACGACCCATTTGAACTGAGAAGTGGAGGAATTTCTTCAGCCAGAGGGTGGGGACTCTGTGGAACTCATTGCTGCAGAGAGCTGTGGAGGCCAAGTTCTTTTGAGTTTTTAAAATTTATTCACGATATTTACTGTCCAGCCCGAATTGCGCCAGAGGGCGGTTAAGAGTCAACCACGTTGCTGTGGGTGTGCAGCCACATGTAAACTGGACCGGGGAAGGATGGCAGATTCCTTCCCCAAAGTATTGATTATGAAAGACTCACAGGTCAAACGTTACAGGGGAGGCAGGGTAAAATTCACTCTGCAATGAAAATGAAATACTATCACATGTTTTGCCTTCAGAAAATAAGAGGCCAAAGAGTCAATCGGAACTAACAGCCAGGCTGCTGACTCCCTGTAAGGAGTAATTAAGCTACAGAATCAAAGAGTCCATATCCCTCTGTCAGCTTTTGTTGTGGCCCCCTATTTACTGCCCCAGGACAGTAGCAGCCACAACCTCAGCTAACTTCCAGAGCTTGCTCAGAGTCCTTTATTTTCACTCATTGGCTATTAATCATTGGGGAGATGGTCCTAGGCAGGAATATTTTGAGGAATAAAGAGATTAAAGGAAGGGCAGATTTCAAATCCTATCACAATAACAGTAATCAGGGACAAAAAGGCGAGCACCACCTTACAATCTGAAACCTCAATTTTAAACTGCCAATCCTTCACCTAAAACAGCCACGCGCTGGTTTAAAACCACGACTGCATCCTTTAATCTGAGCTCTAATCTCATCGAGTGCTCATTGCCACTTTAACTCCCGACATTCAGGAAGTGCGTGTCAGGAAGCATTATGTTCGACTTGCAAGATTAAGCCAGCTGCTCTCACCTCAGATGCTGCTAGAGCCTGCTGAGCATTTTCTCTTTGGATTCTCAGACCATAAACCATGAGCTATAGGAGTTTAACTAGGCCATTCAGCCCATCGAGTCTGCTCTGCCGTTCGATCATGGCTGATATGTTTCTCAACCCCATTCTCCTGCCATCTCCCAGTAACCCTTGATCCCCTTACCAATTGAGATCCTGTCAAATTTCTGTCTTCAAGACAATCAGTGACTTGGCCTCCACAGCCTTCGGCAGCAATGGGTTCCACAGGTTCACCACCCTCTGATTGAAGAAAGTCTTCCTCATCTCAATTCTAAAGGGTTGTTCCTTCATTCTGAGGCTGTGCCCTCAGGTCCTTGTCTCTCCCTGTCCAGGCCTCTCAGTATTCTGTAAGTTTCAGTCAGATCCCCCTCATCCTAAACTCCATTGAGTACATTCCCAGAGACCTCAACCTCATATGAGAAGCCCTTCATCCCTGGAATTATTCTTGTAAACCTCCTCTGGACCCCTTCCAATGCCAGCAAATTATTCCTTAGATACAGGGCCCAAAACTGCTTACAATATTCCAAGTGCAGTCCGCTCAGAGCCCTATACAGCCTCAGCACTACATCTCTGCTCATGTATTCTAGGCCTCTTGAAATGAAAGCTAACAGTGTATTTGCCTTCCTAACTGCCAACTAAACCTGCACATTTAGAGAATCATTAATTAGGATTCCCATGTCCCTTTGCTATTCAGATTTCTGAAGTATTTTGCAATTTAGAAAATAATCCATGTCTCTACCCTTCCCACCAATGTGCGTAACCTCATCCTTTCCCCACATTGTATTCCATCTGCCACTCCTTTGCCCACTCTCCTAGCCTGGAGAAAGTGAGGATGGCAGATGCTGGAGATTAGAGTCAAGATTAGAGTGGTGCTGGAAAAGCACAGCAGGTCAGACAACATCCAAGGAGCAGGAAAATCAATGTTTCAGGCAAAAGCCCTTCATCAAGAATGAGGCTGGGAGCCTCAGGGGTGGAGAGATAAATGGGATGGGGGGGGGTGGGGCTGGGGAGAAGGTGCAGTAGGTTGGGGGGAAAGATGATAGGTCGGAGAGAAGGATGGAGCAGATAGGTCGGCAGAAAGATTGGCAGGTGGGACAGGTCATGAGAATGGTGCTGAGCTGGAAGGTTGGAACTGGGGTAAGGGGTAATGAGGAAACTGGTCCTATCTTGTCCAGGTGGTTTATCCAACTTGAAAACTTTCAGCTTCCCCAGCATCTTCTGCCTAGGGATGACCACTACCCTCAACTCTGCCCTGACTCTCTTGAAATCCTTGAAGTTCCAGTGAAGCTGCCTCACTCAGCCAGCATTAATCCCTGCCAGGGACATTGCTTAGATTTTGATGGGTGACAAGGGATACGTGTTTCACCGTATACCTTCTCAACCTGCATCCAGCCTGACAGACATGTCACTTGTCAAGGTCAGGGGACTACCAGGCTCAACACTGCTGAGGCAGAGGTTCATCTGTTTGGCCTGTGCTGGATCCTGCACAGTCTCAGATGATGAGATACTGGAGGAAGCAGAGCAGCAGCAAGCAGGAGCTACAATCCCTACAGAGGAGGAAGGCTGCTGCAGAAGGTACAGAACCTCTCCAATCTCATCAAAGCAAGAGACATGACGAATGAACAAATACCATGCCCTGTAACCTGACCCAGACAGATACAGAGGCCTGGCTTCATCATTCCCCATTCAACTCATTCAGAGTTTCTCTATACCACAATCTGAGTCCAGGCTCCAGAGCTGTACAATAGATGCTGATTGTGATAAAGGGTGTTAAGTCAATGATTTATGTAATAAGCTGCCATTCATGTCATCCTTGAGTGATAAACTCACAGTGCTTTCTGATTGGCCTATTTCCAGCAAGTGGGCACCATTGAAGTAGCAATAACTAGTGACACAGATGGGCTTTACTCTGCCTACGGTTGCCGTTCTACAAGATGGCCACATAACCCAGGATAGACGGCAGGGGGAAGTGAGGAAGGAGGTGTTGTAGCTTTTATACATCTATTCAGAGGTGACACTTGCTCCAATGCGTGAAACAGATTGTACTGACACTGCTTTAAAAGGTCAACTCCATGCGTCAGCACAGGCTTCCAGCTCTTGTTACAGCTTGCTTACGTTTTTCAAGTGCAGTGAGCATCAATAGAAAACAGACTTACAGGGCAACCAAATATTCCAAGAGGTACTGGGATAAAGTGGTGGTTGCATTTCTCTCCCTTTCAATCTCCTGTTCCAAACTCAAATTCGCTCTCCGCCTCTTCTGTTTAAACTTAACTGCTGCCTGCTTCTGAATTTGTATTCCCTAGCCCTTCACCTGTTTTAGTATCTAATCCGAAACACCATCTCTGCTTTTTACAAACCATTCCCAGTTTACCATCCATAACCTCCTTCCCTTCCATCTTCTTCTCCAGTCGGCTATATTTAGCTGCTGTAATGATTCACTCTCTCCCTTACTCTTACAGAAGTCTGGCTGCTAATAGACAGAGCAGGGCCCACCCCAAACTTACCATCACTGGCTGTGATCTCCATGAGAGGAGGGTGGCACAGTGGAACCCTGTTCTCTCTGGATCTGTTGCTCTTTGTGTCTGCCATTAGTAATGTGGAGATCACAGAAGCTCTGGATTAGTCGCTTTGCCTTGGGACTTGGAGAGAAACAAGGGGTTAAGAGAAAAATAAGCAGAATGTTGCAGGGTAGTGAAAGTTATGAGCAAATATTGGTCTGGAGCACTGACAATTGTTGGCATTTAAACCCATGTATATTTTTGTGGCTGAACAGAAGATACTCACCATCTCGACAATAACCTGTATTTATATGACAGCCTTGACTCAGTAACCTGTCCTAAAATGCTTCACGGAAGTTTTACCATAAAAGATTTGTCAGTGAGCCCAAGTAAGATGATACCAGGGCAGGTAATCAAAAGTTTGGTCAATGGAGTAGGTTTTAAGGAGTGCTTCCTGGGAGGGGAAAGTTGTGACTGTAATGAGGTCAGCCAGGAAGACCTTATAGAATATGAGTTCCCTGATTGGGGTTGTTAACATGGAGCAGTCAGGGACTCTTGGCTGACAGATATAAACAAGATGTGAGACATCCTGTTCACTCTGAGAGCTGGCTCTGACGGAGCTGGTTCAGTGTCAATGACTCTCCTCGTGTAAATAAAAGGTGACTTGGTGATGGGAGACCGGCCTTTATGGAGTTATTTCGGGGCAGGAGTCACAAGCGGGAGAACTTGAGTGGTTTAGAGAGGGAATCCCAGAGTTTAGGTCCTCAATATCTGAAGACATGTCTGTCGGTGATGGAGCAAAGAAAACGAGGGATGCATGAGAGTCCAGGGTTGACAAAGTATGCAGATCTCACATGCCTGCACGCCTGAAGGGTTCAAAGAATCTTGGCACATTGCAGCAATGGTCTAATGTTGCCCCCTGTTGGAGGCCTGAAGCGGTGCACCTGTCTGTCTCGGTTTCCACAAGCATCTTGCGGAAGATAGTCAAACTGGAGAATGGAGTCGAGAGTTAAATCTTTCAAATCACTTCAAATGGGTCTGAATATCATAGTTCAAAGCATTTTCAACTCTCACAGGGATGAGGAGGCACTATAAAACCAGACCTCTCTGTTCTTATTCCTGGCAGGATTGTATATTAAACCACTCTTTTCTGCTGTTTTTTTTGCATAATTAATCCAGTTGGGCCTTAAAACTGTGCAGAATTTTAAGCTCAAATTACATTCAGTGTCAAACTGAGTTTTCATAACATTTTGAGCTAGTTTAAAAACATTGCATTCGACATTAACTGCACCAACACCGTGCCCAGCCCACAATGTTAATTAATTAGCTGTGACAGATTTCAGTGAACTACACTCATCTTACAGGGATTTAACGCTGGCCTAATGATTAAGCTGGAAATTTTTATCTAAGGGACATGAATTTAGTGCATTGGAATTAATCTCTTTTAAAACTACAAAGAAATTGGCTAATGTACCGCGATGCAACCAGCAAATGATTTCATGTCGAATTCAAAAGACATTATCAGGCCAATTTAAAATTGCCTGGCTCAGAGGTGGTGATTGAAAATGCAGGCTTTTTCTGATCATTGTCATTTTCATTAATCAAATCACACCAAGTGGTTAAATGCATCAAGAAATAGATTTTATTGCAATTTTTAAAAAGAAATTTTGCTTCGAAATGATCCAAAGTTGCACTAGTTTAAAGCAAATTTTGTGTTCGGTAACATGCAAAAGTGTTTCAGCAGAAACTTAAGAAAAAGGAATCATTTTCCGAAATGGATGCAAATTACACCCAGATGATGATCTGTGCCTGTATTAAGGATGAACACTCAATGGAAGCTAATAAGCTCAATGTAAATACTGTGTCAGGGCTTTAGGGCAATCTTACACAACTACATAGAATCTCTACAGTGTGGTAACAGGCCCTTCAGCCCAACAGGTCTACACTGACCCTCCAAAGTGTAACCCACCCAGACCCATTCCCCTACATTTACCCATGATTAACGCACCTAATCTACGCATTCCTGAACACTATGGACAATTTAGCATCTTTGGACTGTGGAGCACCCAGAGAAAACCCACGCAGACACAGGGAGAATGTGCAGACTCCATACAGATAGTCGCCCGAGGCTGGATTTGAACTGGGTCCTTAGCAATGTGAGGTAGCAGTGCTAACCACTGAGACACCGTGCCACCTTGTGATGATGCCATGGAGCTGTTCTCCACTGGGCATAAATAGCACAGTGTGGGTGGAGTCAAATGGATCGAAGGTGAAGGGTTGAATGTTTTGAGTGGAGTAACAGTACAACAATAAAGTTAGGGCCTAGTACATTTCGGATTGCCCTGTATAGTGTAGAGTTAATATACATTAAACAGAGTTCTAAGGAAGCCTTAATCTAAATACTATCTTTGATCTTTTCTTTTCCTCAGTCGGCCTGCCTTGAATCCAAACTCTAAGATCCAGACATAAAAACAAATGGCAAAAGACAAGTGTGAATATTTTACATATTTTGGCTAGTTCCAGTTTTGAATCACTGCATGGTGCATTTTAAAATGATTTATGCTTTAATTAGTCAAACTGAATGAAATAATGACAAACTAATATTTTAAAAACAAAGATTTGCCTTCATAAAGCCCCTCATCATAGCTCTCATAAACCTCTCAGGCTATTTTACAAACAGGGAACTGCATTGGTTGCCTTGATAAAACAGTGCGTTAGTCCACAGAACGATGAGTCGATGGAGATTGTGGAAAGGAAAACGGTTTGGAAAGATTTTAGAAAAAATTTATTGGCAAGTTTAAGATTGAGCATCTTTAAACAACAATATAACAAGCTACAAGAGAACAAAAGAAAGCCGATTTGAATGAAACAAAGTTATCAGTGTGAAGTTGGACACATGGGTGAAGATTTCCAAGGCCAGAACTGAACCAAAGTATAATGGATTGTTTCATGACAGCAGGTCATACCCAAGCAAAGGGAGTCTATCTATATGTAAACTTCATTCAAATCACAAGCTAACTTGGAAAGCACAGTGGTTTAACGCACACTAGAAAAACTCACTTGAATTTGTTCCAACACAGGGAACTAGTTTTTCATTGATCGCAGTGATTTAGATTCTGCTGATTAATTGCATATAGCACCAAGTTCAGCAGGTTCACCCGATCAGCTAACTTGCAAAAACGCATTTGCTCATTTTGCTCTCTTACACAGGGAGGGAGACTATCTAAGCTGTCCCACAGAATAATGTCCATCTTGATCAGATCATTGTTAGCTGCATATCGGGCACCGAAGGCCATTGCTTTCAGGCCTGAAAATTGCGTCAAAACAAAAATTATTCCAAGATTGTGAACAAGTTCAGGAAACATTTCACGAGCTATTCACAGTGCAGTCAATGTGTGGCCAGTGACAGACCCTTCGGTCCAATTTGCCCACGCCGACCAGATATCCCAACCCAATCTAGTCCCACCTGCCAGCACCCTGCTCATATTCGAATAAACCCTTCCTATTCATATACCCATCCAAATGCCTCTTAAATGTTGCAATTGTACCAGCCTCCACCACTTCCTCTGGCAGCTCATTCCATACATGTACCACCCTCTGTGTGAAAAAGTTGCCCCTTAGGTCTCTTTTATATCTTTCCCCTCTCACCCTAAACCTGCACCAAGACATCCCATCTCTGATCAATGAAAGCTAGCAAGCTGAAAGCCTTCTTCACCTCCCTGTCTACCTGTGACTCCATTTTCGAGAAGCAATGAATCTAGATCACTTTGTTCTATATCATGCCCCAGGACCCTACCATTGACTGTGGAAGTCCTGCCCTGGTTTGCCTTACCAAAATGCAGCACCTTGCATTTATCAGAGTTAAACTCCACACAACATCACGTATAAATTTCAGGCCTGACCTGATCTCAGGTACATGGGTTGTATGTTTCTGACCGGCTGATTGCATCAAACAGCATGTTCCATCTGTTGTTTGTAACAGGAAGAAAAAAGACTGTACTCAATCAGCCCAATATCCGAAACCCAAATCCTCTACTGCTATATCGGACAGCACTTGCTGAACATCCAGTAGGTTCTCCTCTATGTATTGACAGGGCACAAAGTTTATTCACTGTCATCTGCTTCTACTTTGGCTGCATTTGCTTGCCGCTTTAATGTCGTGTGCATCCAGGACACCCTCTCTTGTTGGTCGCCTCAGCAGTTGATTTTTCCAATGAGCAATGAACACAAATGAAGCGGTTAGAGTTTCCACAGGTTTTGCACAGCTTACCAATAGCAGGACACTCTGTCTTGTGTGGGTAAGCAGCACCACAACGGAAACATTGTTTGGAGACTGTTTGCAGTGGCTTCAGTTCCTGGCTCCTGAGTGGCGAGCAATGTTTACAAGGGTTGAACTTAGAGTGCCATGTTTGGTAGCCTCAGCATCAATGGCTTTTGATTCAGAGAACGATGATGCTTTTTCATGCCCTAGTAGTTTCATGTGATTCTTCTTCAGTGATTTCCAGTTGGCTTGAGAGATGTCCTTCACTGATCTGTGCTTTTATTGACCTTCTTCCCTGTTCCACTTCCCCAGAGAGACAGTTATCTGCTAGCTCCCTAATGCATAAGCATTACTGGCCTCACTGGCTTGCTACTTCTGAAAAGAATTATCTCACGTATCGGCCTGAACCTTACGCTATTTTGTTGACACGAGTTGTGCCAATCTTTTTGGTGGGATTCTCAACGCAAGATGCTCACCCTATCTTCCCAAATGTTAGTCATTAACGACCCTACCCACATCCTCACATCCAAATCTAACCCCATGTTATCACACACTGATCTTGGAAGGAATTGCCACTTGGCCAAAAGGTCACCATCCCTACTGCCTGTGCCATCTTTCAAAGGTCACTGTGTGTCTGGATGTGTCCGGAGGGGACAGTGGCCCAGTGATTCTCTAACAGGGAGCTGGAGAGTCTGCTGGATGTTGTGGTTCAAAGGAGAGGAGCCCAGCTCCGCCCCCAAGAACCAGCAGAGCAGGCCACGCCACCTCACCCTGGCAGCACTGCCTGATGTCACCACCAGGGTCAGTGCCATCTCCACGGTGTGGAGAAATCACCAGGAACGCTGTGAGGAAGTCAATGACCTTCTCCGCTCTGCCAGGGTCAGTGCCAACTCTTCTGTCTCTGCTGCCTCACCCTCACCCCGACTCTGTGACTGCATCCAGCAAGGCTCCCGCTCTGCCACTCTCACCACTGCCTGCAACATCTTCCCTCCCTCGCTCTCCCCAACCTCCCTCACCTCGAACACCGCCTGGGCTCTGTTCTGCCTCCTCACTCCCTCAGGACACCTTGCCACCACCTGCACCAGCACTGCCAGCTGTGCCACCCTCTTCCAGCTCACTCAACACGTCCCTCTCTTATTCCAGGAGATGACAGCTCCACAATAGGGCTGAGAGGGTGCAGTGGGGGTGGCAGGGTGCCTGACATTCAATTGCTTGGCCCCAATGAGGACGGAATTGTGTCCCTTACTGGGGAACACTGGGAGTGCTCCTGTGGGGAGTCTGTGATATTGACATCTGGCCAAACGAGACTTCAATCGCTGCCACTCTCTCAGTGACTCCACTCTCAATCTCATTCATTGCAAACCACTGGCTACAATACTGTCCCATCTGTCTCGCAGGTACCACCAGCACCACCACAGGAAATCTCCCGGCTCCCCTTCTGGATACCTGAGAATGGAAGTGCTGAGGTCTCAGAGAGAGCGCCAGCCTCCTGCTCCCCCACCAGCTCAGATAGTGACCCCCGCGGTGTGAACATTAGGGTTAGAAAGTGCGAGGGTCCACAATCTGGTGAGCACCTCACCGTGACAGCTCTGCCGCTGGCTGAGGAAGGAACGCTCCAGGCCACTGGCACTCGGAGGCTCACTGGAGACCGGGCACCTGCTCAGGCTCAGGCAGGAGAGGGCCCTGTGTGGTGTCAGTAATCAGGGAGCTGACCCCCAGGCATAGGGAGGAACAGATCAGCAGGCAGGGATGTGAGATGCAATGGTCTACATTGCCCAGAGGCTGCAGCAGATCAGCTAGTATTGTGACCGTCTGCGTGCCTCCATAGACAGTTGGCAATGCCAGGGAGAACCAAGCCCTGCACCCTCAGGGTCAGCTGGTGAGGGGCACCACGCTACACTCCATCACACCAGTCATTGGCCCTCAGGAATCAAGGCATGGCAAAGGTGGGGGTGGGTGGGGGGGGGGGGGGGGGGGGGGTGAGGGAGAACATGATGCAGGGGGTCCAGTGTGCTGCTGCAGCTGCCCCTGGAGACAGGGCAGTGACAGGAGGCACTCTGGCCCCTCAGAAATCTCCTGTCAGGACACTCCACCTCCATCCTGTCTGCCCCTACCTTGGAAGCTGAGGAGGGTCCACCTGTCACTAACAGGAAATCTCTCAGTATTTGTGTGGGCCAGCCCCCAAACCTCCAGGGAAATGGAGCCCAGGTTCCTCTGCCCCATCCCAACCCCCACCTGCCTCCCCTCCCCCGCCCTGTCTCAATCCCACCCCCATCCCAGCCCTGAGCTGTGAAACCTGGGGCAACATTATTACAGAATGGGAGGGAAAATGAAACAGACTGAGTGTCACGGGTGACAGCACACTGTCCGTGTCTATACAGTTCATCGTTTTGACCTTGGGTCTGTTTGTTTGTCTCTCTCTCTCTCTCTCTCTTTCTCTCTCCCTGTGTAACTGGAATGGAACTGTTCCAGTGTGAAGTATGGCCTCATGGGCACACAGCACACACTGTGGAGTGATGTCTGTGTCTGTGAGCTGGCTCCAGTATCTGGAGGCAAGAGAAACAAGGCATATACAGAGCAATGAGCTCTGCAAACACCATCCCCCTGCACCCTACAATATCCTTACTCTCTCTGCTGAGTATTGGGTGATCTGGGGCCTGGATACCTGGTAGAAGAGGCTGCCCTTGATATACAGTGTGTGACCCCCTTACTGATGGGCACCAATACAGATGTTGGTGAGGACTACCCCCGTAAGACTTGGAGAGCTGGCTGCCTGCTTGCTGCACATTTAGCACATTCCTGACGAAGGGCTTATGCTCAAAACGTCGACTCTCCTGCTCCTCGGATGCTGCCTGACTGGCTGTGTTTTTCCAGCACCATATATTGTGTCTCTGATCTCCAGCATCTGCAGTCCTCACATTCTACCTGCTTGCGGCACACTCAGTATGTCTGCCCCATGGGGATTGACATAGCGCCTTGCCATGCAGCAAGTTGCACAGCCCCTAGACTGTGGACAGCAAGGTAAGCTGCCTGACTGTGTGACACTGCTAATAGACACTGTATGACAAGGCAGGGATGCTGTGAGCATGGGCATTAGGCTTTATGGAAGCAAGTAGCCCCGAGAGACAGCCTGTTCCAATCCTTCAGCTGGGTGTCCCTCTGCAGCCTTTCAATGCCAGTGCTGTGCTTCCTGGGTGGCCTGCAAGTGGATGGGAGAGGTGGTTGGTTAGGGTCATGAGGGGTTGGCAAATGCTGGACGCCACTGTCTGTGGCTGAGGCTGGTGCCCATGGATCATTCCCTGAGATACCGTTCGGTGCTGAGCACAACATGGAGGCTGTTTGCAGCCAGCGCTGAGCTGAGGACACCCGCTCTGACCTCCGTGTCCAGAGTTCTGGCTTCTTTGGTAAAATGGGGCACTGAATAATAACGAGGCGAGGTGGGCTTTCAGTAAGGTATTTAACAAGTTCTAATCCCACCGATTGACAACTCACTAATGCCTCATGGGAAACTTGCCTGACTCATCGCCAAAAGCATAAAAGATGGAGCAAGTTGTCCCCAATGTTGAGATAGACCTCAATGAGCTCTTCACCTAATTCTGCCTCACTATCACCCACGGTGTTCAGGCCCCTGTAAAATTCTGCACATTTTTATTTCCTGAACTTGAAATAATGACCTTTCTGCTTTTGTGTGGCTGACTCTGAGTTTCTTTGGTAAGGTGTGTAAGGGCTTTGAAAATGTCTTCTAACTCCTTACTGGTTCAATGGAAATTTAATGCTGTTTTCCCTTGTCATCTGTAATGGTAAAATCTTCCATTGCTCTTTCAAACTGCCTCAATCGTTTTTGCCAATGTGGGAATATAGAGGGTGGCTCTCAATTTATATCAACAGAGGGCAACTTAGACATGGACAGTGCCATTATCACCAGCCATAGTGATGGATGGTCTTTGCAAAAGTGTCCTGCTTATTAAATCTGAGCAGCAAGTGTGTCTTTGAATAGAGTCACACTGTGTTTGCAGCTTGCAACAGCAAATACTTAAATTGTGACTTAAAATAGAAGGTTTTCACCAAAAGGTAACAAGATTCGCCATAAAGATTAATAACTTCATCTTCCTCAGTGCCAGTGTGAGGTCCGTGCTCAATGTTGAGTTCTTGGGACTTTCTAACAGCTGGAGACCAATCAGATTTTGATATTGCATGAGCCAGCAATATAAATCCCTTACTTAAGAAAAAATATTATTTAATTGGAGGCTGTTGAGAAAGGTTAACTCAGAAGGCCACTATATAGAAAGTGATCATCTCATGAGCAAAGGTTAAACAGGTTGGAACTGCACTCATTGGAGTTTAAAGAATGAGCAGTGAAGCACATAGGATTCTCAAGGGACATGACTTGTGTTAAGACGGACCCGCGGGGTCCCGTCTTTGCGAGTTCTTTCGGAAGGAGAGACTCACACTGGCAACTATGGTTAGACGCAGACAGCAGTTTATTCACAGAATCTTAACTGGTACAACGTATCTACAAGCATGCATTCGTTGGAGAAGGCGTTCTGCCTTCCCGTTCAAACTTGACACAATTATACTTTGCGCTGCCTGGAGTCCCTGGTCAGTTCGCCTTCCCTATTGGTCCATTCATCTGCGCGCGCTGGGGATCCGTCCTCCTATTGGTCCCTTACTTAAGAAAAAATATTATTTAATTGGAGGCTGTTGAGAAAGGTTAACTCAGAAGGCCACTATATAGAAAGTGATCATCTCATGAGCAAAGGTTAAACAGGTTGGAACTGCACTCATTGGAGTTTAAAGAATGAGCAGCGAAGCACATAGGATTCTCAAGGGACATGACTTGGTAAATGCTGAGAGGATATTTCCCATCATGGGAGTCTAGGACCACCAAGCATAGTCTCAGAATAACATGGCACAAATTTAAGACTGAGTTAAAGAGGCATTTCTTCTCCCAGATGGTTGTGAGTCTTTGGAATTATTGCCACAGAGAGCTGTGGGGGTAGAGTCCTTGTGTATAATTAAAGTTGAGAGAGAAAAATTCTCCATCACTAAAAGAATCGAGGGTTATGGGGAAAAGGCAGAGAAGTGGGATGTGAGGAATGTTCGATCAGCCATGATCCCATTGAACAGTAGAGCAGGATCAAGGGACCGAATGGCCTCCTCCTGTTCCTTTCCTCTGGCCTCATGGGCTTCTGAATTCCAGGCTTTCTGGTGCTTCTCCTTAACAATTCCCTCTTGTCGTGTTGATCAGTACAACAGCTTTAAGCAAACACTATATACAGCAGTGCAATTTCAAAATAGTACGACTCTACAGGAATTGTATGATTTTAAAAAATTATTTCAGTAACTTCATTTGTACAAAACTCTGGTACGGCCGCACTTGGAGTATTGCATAGTTCTGGTCACTGCATTATAGGAAAGATATGGAAGCTTTGGAAAGGGTTCAGAGGAGATTTACCAGGATGTTGCCTGGTGTGGAGGGAAGGTCTTATGAGGAAAGGCTGAAGGACTTGAAGCTGTTTTCGTTAGAGAGAAGAAAGTTGAGAGGTGACTTAATTGAGACATATAAGATAATCAGAGGGTTCGATCGGGTAGACAGTGGGAGCCTTTTTCCTCGGATGGTGATGGCTAGCACAAGGGGACACAGCTTTAAATTGAGGTGTGATAGATGTAGGACAGATGTCAGAGGTAGCTTATTTACTCAGAGAATAGTAGGGACGGGAAACGCACTGCTTGCAACAGTTGTAGACTCGCCAACTTTAAAGGCATTTAAATGGTCATTGAATAGACATATGGATGAAAATGGAATAGTGTAGGATAGATGGGCTTCAAATTGGTTCCACAGGTCAGTGCAACATCGAGGGCCGAAGGGCTTGTACTGTGCTGTAATGCTCTATGTTCTATTTGTTAATCATAAACAAATATGAGATGACAGAATACATCGTTTGTTTGGCAGATCAGAATAATCTGAACCTCTCACAATGGGTCTGCCACTGTCTCATTAGGTTGGAAAGTTAATATGCCACATGATTGGCTGTGTTGGATGTATAGTGGCTGGGGACTTGGAGATATGAGTCTTTGGGGGTGGGGCACATGCTGGAAATGTCAGGGATACATCCAGAGAGACTGAGCATGGGTACAACCACTCATCCCCTGGGACTAAACACAAAACATGAGGATTTTGTTTTCTATTCAGTCATGAAACAAGGGTGTCACTAGCTAGGCCAGCATTGATTGTCTATCCCAGAGACCCATCACTGTGGGTCTAGAGTCACATGTAGGCCAGACCAGATAAAGATGGCAGTTTCCTTTCCTAAAGGACATTAGTGAACCAGATAGATTTTTCCCAACAATCAACAATGGATTCATGGTCATCATTAGACTCTTAATTCCAGATTTCTATTGCATCCACCATCTGCCATGGCAATATTCAAACCCAGGACCCCAGAACATTACCTGGGTCTCTGGCCTAACAGTCCAGCAATAATGCAACTAGACCATCACCTCCCCACAATATATTCAATTCTATAATACTGTTGAGTACATAATTCCATAATTACTCCCCACAAAATATTCTCGTGGACACCACCACTTTGTGGAACTCAATCTCTTCAGCAGACTCTGGTATTATTAGGATAATTATAACTGTTGTTGGATAACAGGGCTTTGGCAGGAAATGGCTTTTTAATTTTGGCCAATATCTGATTCTCTTTGAAGAGTGACGACTATATTTATGTATTGTGTCTCCAGCTGTTTAAGCCTCTCATATGTTAGGGCAACGCACAGTATAAGTGAAGGGAAGTTGAATTAAAGGAATAGTTATTGTTTATAAAAGGCCTGTACAGATGCCGCATTCCAAACAGTTTTCAGCCAACACCCAGTCAACTTTAATCTCTATTAATAATTTTCTTTAATTAGAAAAGAGGCTTTTTTTAATTTCAAAAATATTCATTATTCATAAAAAATATCTTTTCACGTACACAGTCACAAACACGGTTTGGTTCTGTGCAGTAACACATCTAAGAACCAAACAAACATTGGAGTTTGACTTTATCCATTTAAACAAAAGGCATCGCTTACTTGTACAAAACAATACATTTGAGGGACCGGGGATCCAATAACTCACAACCCTCTAACAGAAGAAATTCCTCTTTAACTCAGTCTTAAGTTTGTGCCCCGTTATTCTGAGACTATGCCTATTGTCCTCGACTCCCATGACAGGAAATATCCTCTCAGCAACACTTTTGTGGGAAAGAGTTATGGAACCGAAGTAGATAAGCAGAGTTTGTGTTAAAGATATGACCAGTCTTTGACATATTCTTCAGGATCAGTTTTGACTATGGAGTCTAGCGCCCAGCCATCAATGTGAGCCTATGCTGTAAGTATTCCATGCAATACCAGTCTCCTTTTATTCTGCCTTTCTACTGTACAAACATGAATTAGATAGTTAATTAACAAACAACACCAACAAGTTAATTTACATTTGCATCTTTAATGTGGTAAAATATTCGCAGAGTTTCACAGGAGTATCAGAGGTCAAGGTTCACACCATGGCAACGGGGATGTTATAAGATATAATTGAAGTTTGCCCTTTGCATGAGTTTTAAGGAATGTGTTGAAGGAGGTGGGAGAGCCAGAGGGGGGTAGAGAGGAAACTCTGAAGCTTAGGCTCCAGGTATTTAGAAGCACTGGCACGAATGGTGGATTGAAGGGAATGTGGATGCTCAGGATGCCAAAGTTAGAGGAACACAAAGTTCTTATAAAGATGTAGGATTGGAGGTAGGGAAGAGGGTGAGTATATGTTGGGTTTAATCTTAGGAACAGCATTGATAGTACCAGTACAAATGAAGTATTGGTGAAAGCTTGAGAATCTGCCCACCCCTCATTTACTGACAACAGGCACTCATGTCTAAACTGAAGATTGCTGTTCCCAAGATGGAAGTATTTGAGGGTCAGGAAGATCAGAGGAGAAATAGGTAATTCAGCCTCTGGACCCTGCCTGACCATTTAAGTTTATTTTGGCAGGTTCAGCTCTGCTTATCTACTTCAGTTCCATAACTCTTGCCCACAAAAGTATCAATCTCAGTTTTGAAACATTTAACTGGGCTGTGCAACAACATCTTTCTGGGGGAAGGCATCTCCAGATTTCCACTACTCTTGGTGTGAATCAAAGAATCTGATATCAGCTTCCAACGACCTTGCTCAAATTTTAACATAATTCTCAATTATTCTGGAGTCACCTCACTGGAGGAAATAGTTTGTCACTATCTTACACCTTGACTTCTCAAAGCATGAATTTCATCCCCTTCTGTATTGTAAACACAATGGAATGTGTGCCTAATCTGTCCAATTTGTTCTGTAAGCAAACCTTAATATAATTCTGTGTGGCACAAACCTCACCTCCCACAAGCCAATCCCTCCTTCCTGAGGTGTGGGGCTGAGAACTGAGGTTGGAGTACAGGGTCCTACAGCTGATCTCTGTCTCTGCAAGTGATGTCAGACACAAGCTGCAGATATTACTCTGCAGTAATATTCCTTGAGGTCAAATGAGCTGCTTTTACCTTCTGGGCTCATGTTCTTAAAAAAGAGCCATTGAACAAGTTACTGGGGGGTGGGGGTGGTGACAGCTATCTCTGAGAATGTGCCCCAACAATGGTCCAATAACTGACACCTTTCAGTACCTACTCCAACAGTGGTCCAATGACTGACACCCATGAGATGTGCCCTAAAAATAAACCAACAACTGGTCGGAGCAAATTACTGCAGATGCTTTAATCTATAATGAAAACAACAAATGCTAGGGATCACAACGGGTCAGGCAGCATCCATGGAGAGAGAGCAAGCTAATGTTTTGAGTCTAGATGACTCTTCATCGGAACCATTGACTGGTGACTGGGCGACTTTGCTGCAAGAGAGAAGCCAATGGGTGATGGAGGAAGAGAGCCAGCAGGTCAAAATGTGAGTAAGAATGGGACTGAAGTGAGGGGTTCCATCATTTAAACATCTTTGTTCAGAGAGAGGACAGTGAGTGCTTGAATACAGACAAGACTGTAACACTGTAGACTTGGCTAGGAATGCAGTTGTTCTGGGTATGTTGGCCAAGCTGGGAAGTTGGTTTACAGACATTTCGTCCCCTTTCTGAGTGACATCCTTAATGCTATGGAGCCTCCTATGAAGTGCTGTTATACTGTGTCAGGTGGAATTTATTTGGTATAATTCCTGTTACTTCTGGTCACAATAGAGACATGATAGGCCATGACCAGCTGTCCCAAGTAGGTATAAACCCAGACAAACAAATTCGACTGGGACAATGCAACAATAATAGGACAAGGCAAACAGAGGACAGCCAGAGAATTTCTCAAAGCATGGCACTGATCCACTGACTCCATTAATAAACACATTGATCGAGACCCAATATACTGACCACTGCAACGAGCGATCGGAACCAGCAACCGGAAGCAGTGGGAACGAAACCAAATAAATTCCACCCAACACAATACAGCAGCGCTTCACCGGAGGCTCCACAGCACTGAGGATGTCACCTGGAAAAGGGACAAAACGTCTGCAAACCAACTTCCCAGCTCAGCGAACATACCCACAACAACTGCAACCGAGCTACAAACCTTGACACAAACCTTGACTCGGAATTTCAGGGACTGCGATGATGTGAGCGTACACACACACAGACAGAATTTTACAAGGAAGGAAAGTCAGAAAGGCTGAGGATAGGCTGACAGGAAGGTTCTCCAGGATACAGGGGGCTTCAGTTGGTGGAGAGTGGGGTATCTACTCCTCAGTCATCAAACACGGAAATAGTAACCATTGAATCCCTTCACTTTTGATGTTTACAGTAGAAACTCAATTATCTGAACGAGACAGATGGGGAGTATTTTGTTCGGATAATTGATCATTCAGATAGTCGATCTGATTGTAAACAAGCGGTAATTTGAGTGCCAGTTATTGAGTACGCTTCGGTTATCCGGCAATGTGCACCATAAGCCTTTTAACCGATAACCAAATGCTGAGTTGCCTATTGCCATTTTTAAGGGACTTTGAGATCTTGTTAGGATAATCCAAAATTCGGATAATTGATATTCAGATAATCAAGGTTGTACTGTGCATGGTGCAGGTAGTGAAACAAACTTGGGTTTAAGGTGAGAGCTAGAATAAGCTTTAAAACAATTTATTCTTACATACTTAGAATTTCTTAATTTAATAGTAACATTTGATATTAAACAAATATAAAATTTCTCATTTAGGGCAATTAAGGTTAATTATTTAAGTATGAATACACCTAAAAAGCCAGACGATACCTTATTCAACAAGGTAGAAGTGTTTCAAATGTTTTCATAGTGATATCAACATTGTAGGAAGGAATGTTCTCATTTGGTCAGTGATTTCTCCGGGATTGAGGTCGTGGAGGCTTCAACAATGTACACTATTGAGAGTAGTGAACTAAGGCATGTGCAGACCCCTGGAGTTGTGTTGAACTAAGGCATGTGCAGACCCCTGGAGATTCTGGGGAATAGTGATGGGAGAGCATTGAAAGTTTCACACTCTCGTGTGAGAATGAGATATCTGCTGGTGGTTTAACCTGAGGGTCACCATGCCTCAGGCAAGGATAGAAGTTGAGGAGGGGAGTGTTGAACCCATGCTGTTGGCATCACTTTGGCTCATAACCCAGCTGACCAGCTAACCAATCCCAGCTACAAAATGTGGATATAAGTGAATGATAAGGCTAGTGAAGGTTTCACAGTTTTGAGATGGTTCTCATGGCTTTGTACTGGAGTAGATCTGATTATACAACAGCCACTGAGGGATAAGCCAACTGAAAATGTTCATTTTTTAGTTTAAATGTTGTAAAATTCACCATTAAAGTAAAAGGACAACTATTTCAGCAATAAGGGTGGGAAATAACAGAGGTTTTGGCAGTATTCCCCACATGAGATACCCAACTCCAAACTAACTATCTCGAGTTTTGATAGAGTTGAACATGAGTGTGGACAAGCAAACACATCTGATGGTGCAAGTCCATCACTAAAATGAGCTGGTGTCTCCAATTTAGAAAGAGCAAGGTAAGCAAAGTAAGCAAGGTACGAGAAATGCTTCATGACTATTTGGAAATGCATAGTTTGATTAGAGATAGTCAGAATGGCTTTATGACGTTCAAGTCATGCCTCACAAGCCTTATTGACTTATTTGAAGATGTGACGAGACCAGTTGACAAAGGTTGAGCAGTGGATGTGGTATGTATAGAGTCATAGAGTCATAGAGATGTACAGCATGGAAACAGACCCTTCGGTCCAAGCCGTCCATGTTGACCAGATATCCCAACCCAATCTAGTCCCACCTGCCAGCACCCGGCCCATATCCCTCCAAACCCTTCCTATTCATATACCCATCCAAATGTCTCTTAAATGTTGCAATTGTACCAGCCTCCACCACATCCTCTGGCAGCTCATTCCATATAGATTTCAGTAAGACATTTGATAAGCCAAAGCCCCATGGTAGGCTCATTCAGAAAGTTAGGAGGTATGGGATACAGGGAGGTTTGGCTGTCGGGGTACAGAATTGGCTGGCCAAAAGAAGACAGCGAGTGGTAGTGGATGTAAAATATTCTGCGTGGAGGTCGGTGACCTGTGGTGTCCCGCAGGGATCTGTTCTAGGGCCTCTGCTCTTTGTAGTTTTTATAAATGACTTGGATGAAGAAGTGCAAAAGTGGGTTATTAATTTTGCCGATGGTACAAAGATGGGTGGTGTTGTAGCTAGTGCCAAGGGCTGTTGCAGGCTATAAGACATTGACAGGATGCAGAGCTGGGCTGAGAAGTGCCAGATAGAGTTCAACCTGGATAAATGTGAAGCGATTCATTTTGGAAGGTTGAATTTGAAGGCTGAATACAGGGTTAAAGACAGGATTTTAGGCAGTGTGGAGGAACATCAGGATCTTGAGGTCCATGTGCATAGATCCCTCAAATTTACCACCCAAGTTGATAGGGTAGTTAAGAAGGTATATGGTGTTTGGGCTTTCATTAACAGGGTTTGAGTTTAAGAGCCTCTAGGTTTTTCTGCAGCTCTATAAAACCCTGGTTAGACCACATTTGGAATATTGTGACCACTTCTGGTTGCCTCATTAGAGGAAGGATGTAGATGCTTTAGAGAGGGTGCAGAGGAGATTTACCAGGAAGCTGCCTGGATTGGAGGGCATGTCTTATGAAGAGAGATTGAAGGAGCTCTAGCTTTTCACACTGGAGAGAAGAAGGAAGCGAGGTGACTTGCTAGAGGTGTACATGGTAATGAGAGGCATATTTAGAGTAGATAGCCAGAGACTTTTCCCCAGGGCAGAAATGGCTGTCACAAGGGGTCATAATTGTAAGGTGATTGGAGGAAGGGATGGGGAGATGTCAGAGATAAGTTCTTTACACAGTGGTAGGTACAAGAAATGCACTGCCAGTGGTGGCAGTAGTGTCAGATACATGAGGGATATTTAAGCGACTGCACATGAACAGCAGTAAATTGAGGGGTGTGTACGTTAGGTTGAGCCAAAGGGCCTGTACTGTGCTGTACTGCTCTATGTTCTATATAGTATTACTTTCAAAGCCTCTCAGACCTCAGGAAAGTATCAAGTTGAAGGGAGGTGAGTAGGGCCAGATCAACCAGGAAAGGATTTTTCTAGCACTGCTTGTGGGGCAACAGGAGCAGGATTCCTTCTAAACTAAGATCCACCAAGCAAACCCAGTTACCTGCCCACAATCAGGCTGGACGTTTCCTTGCTCCCTCCCTCACCAACTTCCAGTCTCCCCCCAGTTTATTCACACCTCTCTGGTCTTAAACAATTCTAAACAATCTCCATCCCCCTCACCATCCTGACATCTCATCTTCCTTCCCTTTGATGCTGCTTACTCCCAAAGATCTCTGTGTTGAACACATACCTTTTAGGATCAACAGGATCATACTTTTCCTGTGTGTTTAAAGTCCTTCGAATGCCTTTTACAAATAGATAGTTTGGTTTATTCTATTTTATCTTAATTTATTTTATGAATAAACTTCTGTTTTACTGTTAAAGCAAAACCTGTAGGATTTGGGTGCTTATTCTTCAGTGAGACACCAGTCTGTTAAAACCAAAACGGTAAAAAATATGATCTATCAAGCCAGGTTTCTGTCTGGAATCTGACTTGTCCAGTAATGACATCAGCTGGGATTATGACAGAAATTAAAGCAGAAAGTGCTGGAGAAATTTAGCAAGCCTGGCAGCCTGCCTGGAGAAGGAAACAAGGTAATGTGTCAAATTACTCTTCTTTGGAACTGCTTTTCTTTCAGATGGTAATGTCTGCAGTCTTTTCCTTTTGTTTTAAGAAGGACATTTCTGTCGGGTTTGCTGTCACAGACCCCACACAAATGTCTGATGTTAGTTCTCTCAAGGAAGGCTTGTAGATCAGAGCGGGTGAAATGGTGGCTTCCCCGGGGTCTGTATTACACACCCAGCAATGTGTGTCAGCTACTTCTACATCAGGCCATCTTAAAATTTAGCTGGGAAAGATTCACGGAGCATTAAAAGTTGACTGACATTCTCGAGACTGAGCCAAAGACAGCTACTTGTCCTCTGGCCTGATATCCCAGTGCAGTAATGAGAGGTTGTTGTACGCTTGGAGGTGCCCTCTTTTGAATGCGATGTTACATTGAGGCCCTGTTTCTTGTCCAGCTGCTTATAAAATACAACAAGAAAGAGAACAGGGGAAGCCTCTTTAAGAATTCATCACAGTAGAGTTTGTGGGTAGTTACCTGAAGGGAAATGATTGTCACCTTTCACAAGTCATTTGTGGTGTGAGGTGCCTTTAAAAGTTATGACCACAGGACATAACAATGTTTGTTTTTCTTAACATAGGAACAAAGTACTGACGTTCAAATGCAATTTTATATGAGATTTGGGACCATTTCCCATTTTTGCCAACAGATAAAACCCACATCCTTCCAGCCCTAGCTGAGTGCATAATTGAATCACCCTGCACCCCCTCCCCCCACCATTCCAGAATAATTTAACACAGTCAGTATTTCCCTTTTCTGAAAATTCAAAAATGTGAGGTGAGAGCTAAGACCCAGACTGCAGCATGCATCAAGACCTGGAAGATGAATGACAAACTGCATCAAGAAGTTCAAGAAGCCATAGATTCGGGTTCCCCATGCTCTGGAGGGAGAGTCGCAAACTCTGAGGGATGTCCTGGAGCACAGACTAAATTCTGACAATCTCAAGGTCCCTTTAAATCCTTGTGGCATTTTTTTTTCCCTTGGTGGGCACGGTCTAATGGACAACTCTCTGAGGCCCAGTCACTCCTGCCAAAAAAAGAAGTAACTCTTCTTGTTAAAATTTCCCACCTTTATCATTCTTTCAATGAGTTCCAGATGCCTACAACCCTCTGAATGAAACATTATTTTCTCAAATCCCCTCTAAACGTCCTGCTCCATGCCTTAAAACTGTGCCCCTTGGTTATTAACTCCTCCACTAAGGGGGGAGGGGCAAGTTTCTCCCTAACTTCATTAATTCTGAGTTCTCTTAACCTCTGTCAGTCTTCATTCATACTCCAGTCGCTTGGTCAGAACAGAGGAACCACCCACCTAAGGGAGCACAAGAAGGGAATAAGGCCCTTCATCCCCTTGAGCCAATTCTGCCATTACACATGTTCATGGCTGATCTATGACGCAACTCCATTTCCAGGCCTGGCCTAGCAAAGCTCAGGCTCAGGTCAGTCAGAAGAAAGTGAGGTTTTGACAAGGTCCTCCAGATGGAGCTTGGGGCAGGCATACCTCAATGGGTCTGGGAAGTCAGCCAGTCTTTCTGGCCTACAAAGGACAGTTCAGCATTCACAGGCTGTCTTTATCCTCCAGTCGGCCACGATTCACTGAGCAGGACCATCATATGGACGACCCACTCAGTCCTCGTGGCATCTTGCCATACTTACATTAATGAGGGTCACATCAGAGACTGACCTGGTTTCTGGACTGCCTATGTATTGGGCTCAATGGTTGATGGGTATAATGTAGAGATGGCGGGTACCACACTGGGAATGATTTTAGCTGCTTGACAACCCTCTGCTAGGCAGACATGGTTTCTGAATGGTCATGATATAGAGAGAGCTTGGAGACCAGTATATGAGAGATTTTCACTGGGGGAAACATGAACAGTGGCACGGTGGCTCAGTGGTTAGCACTGCTGCCTCACAGCACCAGGGACCTGGGTTCAATTCCACCCTCAGGCAACTGTCCATGTGGAGTTTGCGCGTTCTCCCTTGTGTCTGTGCGGTTTGCTCTGATTACCTGCCACAATCCAAAGGTCTACAAGTTAGGTGGATTGGCCATGCTAAACTGCCCTGTAGTGTCCAGGGTTGTGTGGGTTAGGTGAATTGGCCATGCTAAACTGCCCTGTAGTGTCCAGGGTTGTGTGGGTTAGGTGGATTGGCCATGCTAAACTGCCCTGTAGTGTCCAGGGATGTGTGGGTTAGGTGGATTGGCTATGGGAAATGCAGACTGACAGAGATGAGGTGGGTCTGGGTGGGATGCTCTTCAGAGGGTCAGTGTGGACTGAATGGGCCAATTGACTTGCTTCCACTGTGTAGGCATTCTATATATAGAAAGGGATAAGACAGGCAGAGACTCTGAAAGTTAGATAGAGAGAGACTGAGTATCAGACAATATTTGTCTCTGAATCCTGCCCAGGAATGTGATAGAGGGATTGAGAGAATCTCTCAGGGTACTGGGTATATGGCATCTGTTCATTGAATCAGTTTAGACAGAACTTGCCTTGTTTGGTTCATGATCATTTTATTTTGTAATCATTTTTCTATGTGCAAAATCCCTTTCTTCATACAGCTTAGAGATTTCCTCTGATTGTTTTAAAAAGCTAGATCAGCTCAAAGGCCTTAATCCCCCTTTCAAATGAGAATAGATATAACCCTTCAGCTGCCTGTCACTGGAGACTAGCTGGTGACCCTGGCATTGCACACTGCAGAAGCCAACTCATTCAGGAGAAAAATGGCAAATGAATACATTAAAAATCCAAAGGAACACAAAGCCGGAGAGCAGGGGCTGCTTGTGAAATGGGAAATGGGCGTGTGTGTGTTCATGTGAGTGTATGTGAGTGAGTATGTGTAAGAGTGAGTGTGTATGTATGTATATGTGTGTGTGTGCATGTATGTGTGTGTGTATGTGCGTGTATATGTATGTGTGTGTGTACGTGTGTGTGTGCATGAGAGCACACGTGTGTATGTGTATGTGTATGTATGTGTGTGTGTGTATATGTGTGTATGTTTGGGGGTGAGGTAATATTGAGCTTTGAAAGTAAATATACCAGGAAGACCAGCTGGATTGTCACAGCCACAGACAGCTGATCAGTTAAACATACACCTCAACCAGATCCCACCAACAGGCGCTGTAAAATACCAGGTTTTTGTTATTAAAGATTGAGTGACAGCTATTTCCTGTTCACTGCTTTCGGTGAGGAATTTGCCCAGCCTGTGTTGTCAGCGAGGAGAATAAGTTAGAGAGAAAGTCTAGATAACAAACCAGGTTGTCATCTAAAGCTGGTATCTCACTGGACATGGACCAAACTGAGTGGATGTTGACAGTAAGTTTGTTCTGTTTGTCTCCAAACTCTGACTTTGTACCAAGTTTAGTCGTTACTCACTGATCTTGCCTGGGCAATCTTGCTCTTGGATAATAGTGAAAAATGTAATGCTTACCCTTTTGTTGTCCACTACCACATTGGCTTATTACAGTGGGGAACATGAGGCTTGGATCAGCAGGAAATGTCAATCAAGCTGAGAATGTGGGATATAGTTCGAGAGGGGGCAATTAGATGATGGTGTGGGGTAATGGTGCAACAAGTCAGTATTGGTAATAATGATTTGGTTAAGGATATTGGTAAGATTTATCAGTTTGGTGAAATCAAATGTTAAAGTCTCTGATTCGATATTTTTGTATTTGCAGGATAAGCATTGCTCTGTTTTTACTGTCAGTTTAGGGAAGTTGTCCTCCGATCATCATTTTGACTTTGTAGGCTGATTGAAAACTGACCATGTCAGATTAGCTATCCATTATACATCACTCCTTTATCCTCCTTTGCGTTAACTTGAATGAGCAGCTAATTCAATGGTTCAAATATAATGGCATTCCATCACGTTGAGTATTACAATCTGTGGTATGTTCAATGACCAATTTACGTGGAATTACAAACTGGTGGCAAAACGAAATTCTTTGAATCTACGAAATTAAAAATTGGCAGTATTGTCAGCTGTGGGTTCTTGGCTGTCTTTACGTTGCATTAGCCTCTCCAAACTCACATTCCTGATGACAAGTCATTGCCTCGTTCCTTATGACTCTCTATCTTTCAGCTCTTTGAGTCTCTCTATCTGCAGCTTTCTCTCATTGTTGCTACCCTTTCTGCTTTTTCACTGGAGCAGCTTCCCCACCCTACCCAAAACAGTGATTCTACATTTCTATGTTTCCCCGTTGGTGGCCAAATCAATTCTCCTAGTGTTGAGCTTGTTGTACATTTTGTATATCTTAGAACAATGCAGAAGTGACATTAGTTTTCAAGTGTGCAAAAAATTTATTTGTGAGTGCTTTAATGTATTTCTGCCATGACAAAATGACAAATGACCCAGCTATGGCTTCCAGTAACTCCTGTGGTTTACTTTGCTCTGAGTCCACTCCCAGAAGTAAACAATCAAGCCCTGTGAGCATCAATTGTAGACAGAATCATACCATTTAATAGGAGAAAGTGAGGACTGCAGATGCTGGAGATCAGAGTCGAGAGTATGGTGCTGGGAAAGTACAGCCGGTCAGGCAGCATCCAAGGAGCTGGAAAATCGACGTTTCGGGCATAAGCACTTCATCAGAATTTGGGCTTATGCCCAAAACGTCGATTCTCCTGCTCCTCGGATGCTGCCTGACCAGCTGTACTTTTCCAGCACCACACTCTTGGCTCACATCATTTAATACACAATAATTGAACAATGGAACACTACAGAGCTCGGAGCAGTTCCGACTCAAGTGTTTCACTCTTCCTGGGATTCCCGATTGTCTTATGCTGTCAAGGGCTTGAGGAGAAGGTGGTTAGTTCCGCCTTAGCCTCTGGACATCAGAGGACAGACTCTATTGGCCGAAATTCCTCTCTTTGCTAGTTTCAGTTAAAAAGAAAATGGTGTGGGCAAAATGCTGGTTACATTTAGATGGCAGACTATTTATCTCTGTGGATTGCTGCTTTTAAAAGATTAACTGTGAAAATATTTGCACAAAATTTGGCTTGTACTCTCTTGACTGTACAATATTAAGATGTCTTAACTGTTAAAAGAATTTGACAGGATAGCTTCAGGAAACACTCTTGGGTTGCAGCAATGCAGAACATTGAGAAAAATCCTTAAATCAGAGCTCCGAATTAGAAAACCTTTACCCCACAAATGATAGTGACAATCCTGAACTCTCTCTCAATTCCTCAGTATATTTAGAAATGTAAAGTCTAAGGTTGAACTGAAATAACTCCATGAAGGCCAGTATCCTATCAGCACGTTATCCTTTATTTACATGTCCAAAGTACATGACACTGACCCAGCTAGCTCAGAGTTGGCTCCCAAGAGTGAATGGCACGATGGCTCAGTGGTTAGCACTGTTGCCTCACAGCACCAGGGATCCAAGTGTGATTCCAGCCTCGGGCGACTGTCTGTGTGGAGTTTGCACATTCTCCCCGTGTCTATGTGGATTTCCTCCGGGTGTTCCGGTTTCCTCCCGCAGTCTAAAGGTGTGTAAGTTAGGTGGATTGGCCATGCTAAATTACCTATAGCATTCAGGGGTGTGTAGGTTAGGTGCATTAGTCAGGGTAAATATAGGGTGGGGGATGGGTCTGGGTGAGTTACTCTTCGGAGGGTCAGCGTGGACTTGTTGGGCCAAAGGGCTTGTTTCCACACTGTAAGTATTCTCTGAGAACCTCTGCTTATATCTGTCAGCCAGGACTCCCTGATTAGACCAAGTTAATAGCCCTAATATGGGAACTCACACCTGGCTGACCTTGTTCCAATCACTACCTGATCAGTATTTCTTAGGTAAGGGTGTCAAGTAATAGGGAACAATGGGCAGCAGATAAGTCATGAGCTAATCCAATGATTCTCATACATTTTCACCCATGAGCCTATCAATGCAAGGTAGCAGACCCCCATAAACCACCTCACCATCCCACCCCACCCACTTTCACTACGAAGAAACTGATCAGAATTAATGAGAGCAGAGGGTAACTGTAAACATCTCGCTGCAGTTTACTACTGAATGTATTACATTTCTGTACATTTTTAATATGCAAAAGTACAGATATTTTCATAGTGCATTAATTTTACATTTATTTGAAACATTGCGATATATGTTATAAAAGCATCACAATAGTCATATTCTGAGATGTAAAGATTTATCTCACATCTATAGTCATCAAGCAAAATCAACAGTGTTTATATCCCGCTTCATAACACACACCTTTGTTACGTGTGTGTGTGTGTGTGGTTGAGAGAGAGAGAGAGAGAGCTGGTACATTTGTGCGATGTGATCTGAGTGGTGCGGATGTGGGTTTAGGCCTAGTCTCTCCCGTTTGACCTTGCCTGCGGTGTTGTGTGAGAGAGAATCATGTTTTGGAACATCACGTGATCCCACCTCCATGGACCACCCCCGACCAATGGCTCACACACTGAAAACCGCTGATCTAACACACCAGGAAAGCAGTGTTGAAAAAGCCTGCTTATGGTCCCAGAGTTCCCACCCTTTCCAAAAAAACGTCAAACATTTATTAAAAATGAGTTGGAAAGGAAATTGGTAGGAGGTCGTCAAGGCTTCATTCAGGTTGTTAAAGAGTTGCTTGTGCAGAGCTCTGCTGCTACAAGTGTACATTGAAAGCTGTTAGCGGAACAAACAGTCCCTTTAAGGGGAAAGTGGATAACTATTTAAGGCAGAGGGACACACTGGGTGTTGTGTGAGGGCACCACAGTTCCGGCAAAATCCTGGCATGGACACAATGGACATTTACTTCAATCTCAGTCCAGGATTCACTATGGGACTGGATACAGAATGGAACCAGATGGCTTTTCCAGGATTCTGACCCTTAAATTGACAATTTCCATCTAAAGTAAGCCAGGGTGACATCATGAAGCCCAATATTTGAGTGGTCACGGACAACAATTTTGGGCTATTGGCCAGTTTGAACCAACTCCTGTCCCAGATAGTTTAAATGTGGCTTTCCCCTAGCATATTTACCAACTTTTCCTACAGTTGCAGTGGATTCTGGGCTTTTTCAGTTACTGGCCAGTGAGTAGTCCAAGGTGGTAGCCTTGTGAATGATATAAGAGTGCTATTCCCTCTCTGCTGATGACAGTCACACTCTCAAATTGATCTGCTTGAGATTGTCAATACTGCAGTTTTCAGCCTTACAAAGTAATCTCTGAGCGATTTCTAGGATCAGTAATTAATGAATTGTTCGATTATAATGGGGAATCTGATGCCGTTGAGTACAGTTCAGAGTTTGGCTCAGTTAAACTGCAGCTTATTTGGTGGGGGTAAATAAATGTGGAATTTCTATCATGTGGGAGTGTGGGTTGGTGGCGGACGGGGTGGGCACAATGCCTGTGCTATACCCCTGAGCTTGTATCATAAATGTATCAGAATGTGTTATAGAGTCATTACAGTACAGAAGGAGGCTATTGACCCTTGGACTTCATACTCCCTCCATAACCAACCAATTAATCCCAATTCTACTGTCCTATCCCATGTGCTACCATCTTATGTCGCTCAACTGCCCATCCAACCACCTTTCAAAATCATTGATCATCTCCACATCCACAAATCATGGAGGCAGAAAGTTCCAGGTTAGTATCACTTGCTCCATTAAAAAGTTTTCCCCTCTCTCCCTACAGCTGTACCTCTTGCCCAGAATATTAAAACTGTGTCTCCTTATCCTTTTTACAATCAACAACCAGTGACAACGTTTCTTGACCTAACATATCTGAACCTGACAATGCTCAATCATCATAAACAGCAGTTTCCACTAAAGTGATCACTGGGATGTGCCTCTGAAATTCCAAGGGTTCTCTCCTTCCTCTTTGGTCTTTAGTGTACACTCATTTCAGCTTCCATGCACACTCTGCAAAATCTGCAGAGCTTTGAGCTGCAGGGACAGAGTTGTTCCAGCAATATCAGGCAGCTGACCATAGAACATTGCTCAGTGGTGTCTGTGCTGATGGATGGATAAAGTAAATGGCTTTAGACGCTGAAGATTAAATGAAGATCATGATGTATGAATCTGTGTAGGAAACAGATGGGTTAGTCAGTTTTTAATTCCATGCTCAGACGTTAAGTAAATCCTAACAGTCAGTGAAACTGTCTACCCACCTTTACCGCAGTGAAGAAGTTGTATCAATTTTTGTAGCTCCTTCCCTTTTCAGTTTCTAAGCATGAGTAAGTGGGAGGCCCCAGGGTTTTGTTGATATTTTCCGTACGGACCCTAGCAACAATTTGGCTGTCTCTCCTTTAACTGAGCAACTTGGGTTTGAGAGCAGAATGTCACCAAGTTGGAGAAGAGATGGAGAGATGATAAGTACCCAGGGCTAAATCCATTCTGAAGAAGGGTCACTGGATCTGAAACATTAACTCTGCTCTCGCTCCATAGATGCTGCCAGACCTGCTGAATTTTCCCAGCGATTTCTGTCTTTGTTCCTGATTTCCAGCGTCCACAGGTCTTTGCTTTTATTTTGGTCAGGTTAGCTGTTGGTTGCATCACATTTCTTGGAGGGTTTTGTGCGATGAGGCCTGGTGAGATTTCTCACCATGTCTTGCCAAACTTGCCTCATTAACCACCTACACCACCCCTAAGGCACCCCCTTGTCTAACTCTAATCTCATTTTACCACGCACCATCCCCGGAACAACTCACTGTTCAGTAGGTATCCGCTGAGACCACCCTCCCTTGTGCCCTCACCATCTTTAATAGGACACTATTCATCCTGGAAGTGTTGGCAAACTAGCATTGCCTTTCACCAACAAACTAATAGTCAGTAAGCCATGCTATTCAGAGCACATAGCTGATGGATATATATGTATAATATATGTGATACATGATAGAGCATATAGCCACCATGACTGACATTCCCTTGTGCACACAACCCTGTTCTCTCACCAGTCACTGTTTAACCAGCAGGCCACACAGTTTACCTGTCCTTAGCTATAGTCCATCTAATCACTCTCTCTACATCACCAGTACTTGTCGCCATGGAGACCCACAGCCTTCACTGGCCAGCTGGGAAACACTGGAAAGCATTCAGACAATTTCAAAGGTGAGTTTTTATTTAAGGCAGAGAAAGCAAACACAAGCAAATCAAATAGAAGCTGCAGCTCATGCCTACTATGCAAACCAAATACTGACCAGATGACCAATGGCCATTCTATAATTCCATGATGACCTGCTGCACCCAACTCTCATTGACTGGCACGAGAGTGGCCATCCACTTGTGTTTGGCATATAGTGCCCACTGCTGCTGAAGAAGGACAGTTTCACCTTCCTCCACCTCTCCAATGTTCTTGTTGTTCTCCTCGGAAGGCTGCTCCTATTCCCCCAGTTTCTCAGAGACTATCACATTGCACAGTGCACAATACACCAGGATGGTGCATGCACAGTCAGTCTGGATTATACTGGAGACGCCCTCTCCACCCCAGACTGGTCCAAGCAGCAGAACCACGTTTTCAGGAACCCTATGGCCTGCCCGTCCCATGGCCTGCTCACAGCCTGGGCACCACTAGGTGAAGGGAGTGCTAGCTGCACTCTGACCCCCTTCACATTCCAGACCCCCACATCAATCATTGCTTTCAGTAGAGCCCATCATCATACTTACATGTCGGATGATGCAGCGATATTTCCCTCCTCCCACAGCACCCTTGTCACTGGACATTTTTGATCAGCAGTCTCCTCATTTTAAAGAATTGCCACTGACCTCTGCATCATCGAGGTGGTATTGTGAGATATGCCATCACCAACGGCCTGTGCCAATTGACAAGAAGAACAAGCAGCCTGTGTGTGGGGCTGCACTAAAGAACATGTTCATACGGCAATACTAGCAGACTGGCTGACAAGTTAACATGCATTGCATGGCCAGGCAAGGATACTGCAAGGTTGTTCCTAACTGAGTGAGCAGCCCAGAGTCCATGAGCTGGGTGCCTGGCCGTGCACACAAAGTTTCAATGCAAGTTGCTGGCGAGGCATGTGCTTCCTAAGCATCTTGCAAATGGATCAGAAAAGTGCCAAGAGGAATGTGAGGGGCCAGTAAATCTTGGATGCCAATGTTGTGGATGAGGGGTGCCAGGGTTTGTACCTTGAAATGCAGTTTTGTGTTGAAGGGGGCTCTTGACAGCCGGAACTTTTCTCAAATCTGCATTCCCAATTTGGGAGAGAAACCTCAGGCTAAAGTACTGACCTCCTCTCTCAAATTCTCAAAACTTAACTAGTCTCCTCCCTTAGAAACACCTGGCCCCATAACTGATTCTGAATTGGCGTGAGAATCTGTTATTGGCTCCTAATCTGTTACATGCCTAAATAAAAAGAACCTCACACATCCAGACTCATGATCAATTCATACTGGTCTGAACAAGATTGATACAGTTTCATGCAATTAGTGTACAAGCCAAGGTTACAAATGTTCCCTTGAGGTGTCTAAACCTATACAGATATATTTTAAAGCTATTAAATTTAAATACATGGGTTCAATTAGTTTACAAAGCATAGCTTTAGGGCATGATATTCCCATGCAAAGTATGTCACTGTGTATTAATTAGGTTATATCTAGATTAGGTTTTAAATTTTGTGGATTCAGAAATGAATGAAACCTGAGGGAAGTAGAGTTCAAAAGATCTGCCTTAATGGGCAGTAACTGTGTCAGAGTTCGCTGTATTACCATAAGGAGACTGGTGCCATTTAAAAAGGACTTTCTGTTTTAACTGGTAAATGTTGTTCATTTCTTTCAGGAGTTCACTATGGATGGCTTTCAGGACATCTTTAACTCCAGTCAGAGTTGGGATTATTTCTCAAACGCCAGCTACAAAGATGATCTCCTCACTGAAGCCTACGTTAACTGTGGCACCTTCAAGGTTGCATCGTTTAACAGGATCTTCCTCCCCATCTTTTACCTTGCCATCTTTTTCGTAGGACTGTTGGGGAATGGAATAGCAGTGGCTGTTCTCCTGAAGAACAGAAAGACATTGGCCATGACTGACACCTACATTCTCTACTTGGCATTTGCTGATATCCTCCTGGTGGCCAGCCTGCCATTCTGGGCTGTGGAGACAGTCAAGGGTTGGGTCTTTGGGTCAATAGCTTGCAAGATAATTGGGGCAATGTTCAACATCAATTTTAACAGTGGCATCTATCTTCTGGGTTGCATTAGCTTTAATCGCTACCTTTCCATTGTACATGCAGTCCAGATGTATAAAAAGCGCAGGTCTTTGTCAGTACATATCAACTGCCTTGTTGTCTGGCTTCTCTGCTTCCTTTTAGCTATACCTGATTTCATATACTTGACAGAATCACACCCCAGTGGCACTTTGAAATGCCACTATGATTTTAATGCTGACACTGCCAAGGCTTGGATGGTGGGCTTGAGATTTTTCTACCACATCACCAGCTTCCTTGCACCGATGACAATAATGTTCTACTGTTACATCATGATCATCAAAACCCTACATGGATCCCACAACATACAAAAGAACAAGGAGCGTAGGGCCATGAAGGTCATTGTCATGGTCGTCAGCGCCTTTTTCATCTGCTGGGTCCCTTACAACGTGGTCCTCTTCATAGACACTCTGCAGAGGTTGGGCGTCATAGCCAGGAGCTGTATCATTGAATTTAGGTTGGACATTGCCATCTCCATGACATCCAATCTAGGCTATTTCCACTGTTGTCTAAACCCATTTGTGTATGCTTTTGCTGGAGTGAAGTTCAGGAGAAACCTGCTACAGATCTTCAGTGCTATTGGCTGCATCAGTCCGAAGACTATGAAGAAATACACAAAACCAGGCAACAAACTGTCTACCATGACATTATCAGAGTCAGGAGATACTTTGAACTCTGGAATCTAAGGTCTTAATTAAAATTGGATCAATGTGCAGTAATTCTCACTTCTAAATCAGAATTCAAAGTCACCTCTGGAGATGAGAGAGCATGGACTAGGCTAACACACTCCAGTGCAATAGCTGTTAATGTGCTTTATTCCTGATGAAGGGCTTTTGCCCGAAACGTCGATTTTGCCTGTCCTCGGATGCTGCCTGAATTGCTGTGCTCTTCCAGCACCACTAATCCAGAATCTGGTTTCCAGCTCTGCAGTCATTGTTTTTACCTTATAGAAAAAAGTCTTCAGTTTGATCCTATTTACTTATACATCACGTCAATATTGCCCTCTGCTGCCTGGGACGGACCTTTAACCACCAATGCTTCAATAGTGTAATATAGCTCACTATACAAACTAAGGTTGGAAGAATTGAATCTCAGTTTGTATTAATAGGTATTTCTCATAGTTCAACTCAACATATAAGTTTACTATAATAAATGTGTTATCGAATCCATTCTTAATGTATTAATGTAGATATTAAAATAATGAGGACACTGCCCATACTTCCCTGGTCAATATTTTCTGTTGAGTCCCATGACCAGAGATAGAGATTTGGAAATTTGGACCTCAACAAATAATGGTGAAAGATTCAATCAAGATCACCAGGAAGGAACAAAAGCATGAATAATGGAGCTAAAGTGACTTTATAAATAAAAAAAAAATACTGACGCTTGATGTCTACAAAAAGCAACTTTAAAGTCAGACAACATTATCAGACTTCTGCAGCTAAAGAAGGATTCATTTTAATTCAGTTTAGACAGACAAATTGGAAAAGATATGGAATTCTGGTCACTTCATTGCAGCTAAGAGAAATAATTTTTGCAAGGAAGGATGAACAAGAAAATGTCGGAAAGGAAAGCCGGGATGAAAACGGATGAAGGATATAATGGACTGGATGCTGATGACCTGTGTCAGGACAGAGTGGGAGATCCAAGTGGTGAGCTATCTGGGAAGATGGTGGCACCGATGAATGCACAAATTCTGACAAAAGGCCAAGTCAGACAAAAGGGCGCTCATCAGAGAATCAGAGACAGTGGGAAAGGAAGTGAAACCCAGAAACTTGCATTCAGATCAGAGAGAGAGAACCTGCAGTACATATGGGACTAAGTACTTAATGTGTACTAATGTTAATGGAGACATTTTGAGTCCAGGAAATCTAAAGAAATACAAAGCCAATAACAACAAGCAGTATTACAGCACCTATAACAAAGAAAACTACCCCAAAGGCACTGAACAGAGGAAATGGAGCAAAAAGTAGACCCTGAACCATCAAAAGAGATGTTAGGAAGGGGTGACCTACATTTTTTGTCTAACAGTTGGGTTTGACGGCGTGAGTTAATGTGGAGAGGAAAGTGGAAACGTGGGAGATTTTGAGGAGCCTGACCATTAATGGAGAGGCAAAGGGAGTGGAATGAGGATATGGGCAGTTGCAAGATCCTAGCATCAACAAAATGGAAAACAAATAACAGAAAGACAACTTCATACAGAGCCTTCAAAGGTCAGAGTATCTCAAAACACTTTAGAACCGATAAGTATTTTTGAAATGTGGTCAGTGTTGTAATGTAGGAAACATGATAGCTCATTTGTGCACAGCCTGCTCCCACAAACAGCAATGTAGTAGTGACCGGGAAATCTGTTTCTTTCAAGTGATGTTGATTGAGGGATAAACACTGGCAAGGACACCAGTGAGAACTCCCCTTCTCTTCTTCAAGTAAGGTCATGTGATCTTCTGCATTGATCTGAGCAAGCAGGCAGGAGCTTGATTTAAACATCTCATCCAAATAATCACTCCCTCAGAATACACTGCAGAGGCAGAGAAAATGTTTCGGACCAAATCGCTGGATTGAGATTTGAAGACATGACATTCTGACTCCGAATATCGTCGCTGAGGTGTGGCCCAGCAGTGAACAGCATAGAGATCGTAAGGCTCGAGGAAGTTAAAGAATTAGAGAGATCTACAATTTTCCATCCACTAATTTCAATTGATTAGGAATAAGAAAATCCAGCTTTTAATGTAAACATTTAAATACCTATAGAGAAGACACAAGGAGATAGGGAGGCAAGTATTGCTGCACCAGGGATAATCTGAGAATATGATAACGGGATAACCAAGAGACCATAATCTCCTCAGTCTTGAAGCAGACAATAGTGAATTGTGGTTACAAAGGATTCAACTGTAGTTCAAAATGTAGACGATTGTTGCTGTTTAGATTGGCCATGCAACCATAGGACATTACACATTAAGCAAATCTCAATATTACATTCATTCCAAATATTAGCTAACTGAACGATATCACATGATGTTGAACTCAAACAATGCTTGCTGTATAAAAGCCCAAAAAAGACCCAAAAATCACTGGAAAAGCACAGCAGGTCTGGTAAGCAGCTGTGGAGAGAAATCTGTTCTGAGGAAGGTTCACTTGACCTAAAATGTTAACTCTGATTTCTGTCCACAGATGTTGCCAGACTTGCTGAGCTTTTCCAGAAATTCCTGTTTTTGTTGTTAATGCTTGCTATGAGTCTATAAGCTAAACATTGTATTATTATCAATAGAGATGCTGAAAATTTCATGATGAAGAAAAATAAAGCTTTGGTAAAGTTCAAACTGGTTGTTCATTTCTTAACCTTCGCTAAGCTAAGGTGTGGGTCAACACATATTGCATTTTAGAGGCACAGAGATGTACAGCACAGAAACAGACCCTTCGGTCCAACTTGTCCATGCTGACCAGATACACTAAATTAATGTAGTCCTATTTGCCAGCATTTGACCCATATCCCTCTAACCCCTTTCTATTCATACCCAACCAGATGCCTTTTAAATGATGTAATTGTACCAGCCTCCACCACTTCCTCCGGCAGCTCATTCCATACACTCACCACCCCTTACGTCCCTTTTATATCTTTCCCCTCTCACCTTAAACCTATGCCCTCTAGTTTTGGACTCCGTGAACCCAGGGAAAAGACCTTGGCTATTCACCCTAACCAGGCCTCTCATGATCCTCTAAACTTCTGTAAGGTCGCCCCTCAGCCTGCGATGTGCCAGGGAAAATAGCCCTAGCCTATTCAGCCTCTCCCTATAGCTCAAATCCTCCAACCAGCATCCACAGTTCTTTTTTTGTTCAATGTGACTCATTGATTCATTTTCAAGTGCTTATTAATACTCCTGGGTGTGGAATGGCCCTGCACAACTCAAATCAAGGTCCTACTTTTTAATGAAAAGAGTATTTATTCACTGCCAAGTATTCCTAACTGCTTTCAGAGCAAGCACTTGCTGTTTTTATTTTAGGTGAAAACTGGCTGTTATTCAGTTGCTCCCAGGTTGAGTAAAATGAAGTTGGGAGGGTTTGTGAAGTGTTGAAAGCAGTTCTGATGTTAAGAATGGAATTGGGTGGTGATGTCCTTGAGATCATTCTGTCTGTATTCTCTGGACAATTGAGAGTTCCTTTCATCCCCAGGTTTTGCCGCTGATGGAAAATATGCAAATAAGGGCAAAAAAATTCTTGTCACCCAGCTCATTTTGACATTGGGTAAATTAATTCAGCAACCTGGTAATTTAATGTTCTCCGAGAGACAAATGTAATAACTGGTCCAGTCGATGAGAAAAGGAAATTCAATTCAATAAAGGCCAAGGAGTGACTCACTCATAGTTGAGGTAGGTAAAGGGCATTGAGTCACTACACACGTGATGTTACTATCTCAATGCCAAATGGCAAACACCCAGAGGTCATTCAATGGGATCTCAGATCAGGAGGAGGACAATTCCTAAATTAACTATGGACTTGAATTCCAATCTCACCTTTCAGTTTTAAAAATACATTCTCATTCACTTAACAGTCATCAGATTCAAGCCTCATAAATGTTGACAGCTTAATGACAAAACAGGAATAAATTCTCTGGCCTAAATATTTATGGGGAAGTGGGTTGTGAGGAAGACCAGAATCAACCCATGAATCCCCAAGGCCAGGGGTGTGGACGCCCTGTTAAATTTAACAGGAATACGTCATTTTCTATTTCTTTTCTTCCAAATCACCAAGCCTGGGAGATGGCTGGGCAGGAACGGCATTGGCAAAAGACCACAGTGTGGGTCCCTTGGCAATGGTGACTGGTGATTCAGATTGGAGCTTTGAGATGGGGAGGTGCCAGAGAGGTAAGGGCTAGAGGGAATTCCAGAATTAATGGTCTTGGGGTGGGGTACAGGGGCCTGCAGACCCAACAATCTGTGCAGTGACAGAGAGCCATGTTAAACGGGGATTGACTGCTTTTGAACCGAGACGATGTACAATGTTGCAGGAAGAGGGCAGAGGACTGGCATTAAGTAAATTGCACTTTCAGAGACATAGCACAGGAATGTCAGGTCAAATGGTCTCCTACTGAGCTCTTACTGTCTTGAGGACTTAATATGGGGCCTTTAGGAAGACAAAGGTAAAGACTGTTGCTTGATGGAGCTTCACCAAGTGTTGAAGGAATTGGGGACAGAAAGACTGGTTTGGAGAGTAAATGCACAGGCTGATATGGTACTGGTCCCAGGTCCAAACCCCATGTCCAACAGGTCAACATTTTGAGCTAAATGTTCTCAGCTAATTCTGAACAGGAAAAGGACATTTCGGTTGGAGATCTGACCCTTGGCCAGTGCAAGGTGGCCATCTACTGGTTCAGAATTGAAATGACTGTTGTCTCAGGGTGTCCACTTTTCTTCCTCACTTTGTATCTGCTCAGATGACACAAGGAGGAGTAAATGGCACCCACTAGGTCACTAGATTACAACCTTCCATGAAAGTGGGGTCCACACAGAAGTGTCCTTGATTCTACTAATAGAATTATTGATATGAATTCCCTTTGCCCTATGTTTAATTCTTTACTAGTTATTCCCATCCAAAAGGGAAGCTCCTTGTTTTGTTTCTAATGACCCTGCATCTCCTTATAGGCTTATCAAGAAAAGGGACATATTTGAGTAAACACAACTCCTAAATGCATAGTAATGCAAGCTGCAAGGTTAATTAGGAATTCACAAGAGCTTTCCCAATGGTCCTGGTCAATTCTGGGCATGAGTTATCCAGACACAGCATATGTAGACTTTATCTCTTCACTGAAGACTAGTGAGATGGAAGGAATTGGACTGGAGTTCCCCATCCCAATGTGAATACATGTGTGTTTACATCTGTGTGCATCTTCATATATGTGTGCGTGCATTTGTGTGCATGTGTCTACTTATAGATGTGTCTGTGTGCAAGTGCATGTATAAGTGTGTGTGTGTAAGTGCGTGTGTAAGTGTATGTGTGTGTATGTGTACTTCGCTGAGGACTGAATTGGGTTAGATAGTGTTGCTCCCTATGCTGGAATATTTTGCCAATACTCAACTGTTTAAGCTGACATAAAAATGACACAACAGTGATATAGTAAAAGCAAAATACTGCAAATGCTGGAAACCTGAAATAAAAAGTCTGTATTCTGAAGAGAGTTATATTCGACTCCAAATGTTTCACCCTTCACTGATGTTGCCTGACACTTTAGCAAGGTATGAGAAGCAGGCAACAGATCTTTAGCCTTAACTCTGAACCATGCTC
>NC_057743.1:17070161-17170317 GCF_004010195.1 Chiloscyllium plagiosum | reverse complement strand
TTTGTAACAGCCTGGGCTGCTATTGCAGGCTGCCCTATACGCGCTCTGCTGAAACCTCTGACTGACAACTCCACTCAGATGGAGACCTGGCTTTCTGCTTACTGCACACTCAGTGTGTAAGCTGCTGGCCCTGGGGCAGGTGTGAGATTGATGCAGCACACTGCTGTACAGCAAGATGCACAGCCCTTAGACTGAGGATTGCTGGCCACCAAGATAAGCTGACTGATTGCCTGAGTGCTCTGTGAATCAAGACAATGTCTGTTCACAGTGTGCATCCAGGGTAGGTGAGTGAGTGAGTGCTGAGAGAACATGCAAACAGCCCAGATACAACGTGTGAGCCTCTGCAGGCAAAGTCCTTGCTGCAGCCTTTCAATGCAAGTTCCTGGTGTACCTTGCAATGCAACCCTGCGCTTCCTAATTCTCCTGGATTGGAGGATCTTGAGGGGTTTCCCGGTATCAGATGCCACTGTCCATGGATGAGGGGTGTGTGCAGCCTGGTGTCTGTGGAGTATACCCTAAGACACTGTGTTTGGTGACCAATATTGGAGGCTCTTTGCAGCCAATAGTGAGCTGATGTAATCAGGCTCTCGCTATAACTGAATTTATTTACAGGGTATTCATTTAATAAGGAAAATAACAGTACAATTGGAATGCACACATTTTAAATGGCTTGGCCATTTTGGGTGATATTTTCCAATGATGTTGACAGGGAAAGGACCAGTTCTGCAGTCAAGATTTGAACAGTGAGACAGGAGTCTCACAGGTGAGCAACAAGAGGCCTGTTTGCCTCTATTTGCCTGTGTTAGAATAGTATTACTCCCTAATCTGGCTTTATTGAAGTGCAGTTTCCCATTCTCACAGCTGCTGGACACAAATCAGACTGTGAACATTCTCATGGAGGTCAGAGTGGCTACATCGTAACTCCAGCTCTCTGCTTGGCTCTCCAGGCTTCACCTAGGTTAGCTGATCCCAACATCTCAGGGCACACGCCATGGGCAGTGATTCCTGGTGCTCCTCTTCCAAGACATTGGCATCAGACACATGCCAGCCGCTCTGCACCCTCATGACACGTCTCCAATCTGCATGGCATACGGTGCTGCACTTACATTGCACATTGGAGCTAATTGGCATCTTGCAGTGTAATGTTGCTGCCAGGGCACTTTGAGCATTGGGACGGGCACCCAGATCCTCAATTGCACCAGGAAGTGCCTCAGGTTCATTGCATGCTGTCTTGGTGCTCACTCACTTCATGCTAAATTAAATGTTCATAGCATTTTGCCACAAGCCATTTTGTACTTTGACCCCTCAGCCAGATCTTAAAGGTTCAGAATTCTTCCATCTTTCTGTGCTGTTTGGTTCAGCCAGAGAGCCAGGCTGATGGTTGTGGTTGACATGGTGATCAGTCAATGGAGTGAACATGTTGTTGGAGGGCACCATTAATCTCACACCTCCACTCTAAGACAGAGGAGCAAAGATTAGGCCATTCAGCCCATCGAGACTACTTCACCATTCAATCATGGCTGATAAGTTTCTCAACCTCATTCTCCTGCTTTCTCCCTGTAACCCTTGATCCCCTTAATACTCAAGAACTTATCTATCTCAGTCTTAAACATTTATTGACCTGGCTTCCACAGCCTTCTGTGGCAATGAATTCCATAGATTCACCATTTTCTGGCTGAAGAGGTTTCTCCTTATCTCCATTCTAAAAGGTTTCCCTTTACTCTAAGGCTGTGCCCTCGGGTCCTAATCTCTCCTACCAATGGAAACGTTTTCCCATCATCCAGTCTGTCCAGGCCATTCAATATTCTGTATGTATCAATTAGATTCCCCCTTCATCCTTCTAAACTCCATCCAGAGTCCTCAAACGTGCCTCATATGTTACGTGCCAGCAACACCCACAGCAAACCCCCTGCATCTGCTTCAACTGAATGGTCACGTCTCAAAGTCTACAGGGAGTCATCCTCAGTCAGGCCAAGGCAGACAGCCTTCAGACAGGGGGTCCCAGCACAGTCCGGGTGGGGGTTGGGGGCTGAACCTGTACAGGGTGTGGGCCACACTTAGTTCTGCAGGACCAATCTACAGAGTTACTCAGGTACATCACTCAGGGAGCTACACAGAGAGCAGTAAGGGATCCAGTTAGTTATCAGGCAGACCCCTGTCCATCCTAGTCTGCCCAACCCAGGGAGTTGGGGCATGGTCAGCTCTGGGAGTCAGCTCAATCAAAGCTAATGAGTGATTATCTGAGACCACTGCCCCTGGTGGGGAAGTTATTTCCTGATGAAGAGTTTATGCTGCCTGACCTGCTGTGCTTTTCCAGCACCACACTTTTTGACTCTGATCTCCAGCATCTGCAGTTCTTACTTTCTCCTAGGGATGTTAGGGAGTCAATTCTGATGTCTTCAAGCAGCATGCTGGGGTGCAAAGTGAATAATACTTGTGAACAGGGCAAGTCAACAGATAAATGGGGGGGGGCGAGATGATAATGCATTGGAAAGAATGGGTTACTACAGAAAGTGGAGTCACTAATGGTCACAAACACTCTGGCTCCAATGGGTAAGTGCAGCACAATGGTGGGCAGATCCAAGATATAGCCTACACTGGGTAAAGAGTAGCACTTCCTTAGACAGGGTATGAAGATGGATAACACTAAGGCCAGGTAACCTGTGTAGCTTGGTCCTTAAATAGAAACACTTTTGTGAATTTGCTGTTGTATGTACACTAAATGTCAGCTGTGCCATCTATGTGCCCTGAAAAGTGTATCTTTTTGGTTGCCCTCTCACAATGGTGAAGGACACCTCTTGACTGGCAATGTTTGACTGGGCACATGGCAGCGGCACTGGGAATCCTAGGAGGTCTGGGCCAGGGGGAAGATCAGGCTGTCAGAGAGACATAGTACATAAAGTGATGAGGCAAATGTGGACAATAACTCGATAAATCATGCTGAGGCTGAGAGAGAGAAAACCCGTCCATGAAACTCGTCAAAATGGACTCTTTACTGATTCTGGTCAAATGTAGAACCTTGTTTCTTGATATGAATGCATGGGCACTGCCAACAACCCTGTACCACCCTCCCTACCTCTAGGTGAACACTTGGATCATTTAGTATCATGGTCCTTTCTGAGGTCAAAGGTTATAGGTTTCATCACTGTTCAAGATGGTGACTATGTAGTACCTCCACATTAAAGTGTTAAACCAAGAGGTTGACTGAACAGAATCACACAGTCATACAGCACGGAAACATACCGTTCAGTCCAACCCCTCCAAGATTCCCAAACCAAACCAGCCCCATTTGCCCGAGTTTAGCCCATATCCCTCTAAACCTTTCCGATCCATGATACCTGTCCAAATATCTTTGAAATGTTGTAACAGTTCCTGCATCTACCACTTCTGCCAGTTCATTCCACACCCTCTGTGTTAAAAAGCTGCCCCCCAGGTCCCTTTTAAATCTTTCCCCTCTCACCTTAAATCTATGTCCTCTAATTTTGAATTTGCTTACCCTATGGAAAAGATCTTCGTATTCACCTTATCCATGCCCCTCATGATTTTATGAACCTTTATAAGTTAACCCCTCAACTTCCTGCATTCCAAGGGGAAATATCCCAGCCTTTCCAGCCTCTCCCTATAACTCAAACTCTCCAGTCTCGGTAACATCCTAGTAAATCATTTCTACACCCTTTTCAATTTAATAATATCTTCCAATAGCAAAACTGTATACAATGCTCTAAAAGTGGACATTCCCCTCAAGCACTGACCAACATCCCACACCAACCCCATCCAACACCCCTCATCCTGATTGACCTTGTTGTATGGAAGAGGTCAGCGATGTTAATCCATGACGATGACTACACATCAAAGAACTCCATACAAGACATGGTGGGGTTCTGGTATCAGCTCCCATGTGATTCTGGACAGTGACTATGGTGGTGGGGCCGTCTTTATGTGGCGGTCACTTATACATACAATCAGTTCTGATATAACATGGTAGTTCCATTCTTGTGTAACCCCACGTTTGAATAAAACCATGTAATAGCTATGCCATTTAAACTAATGGGGCTGGAATCGCATTCTAGCCAATACAGGTAAGTATGGTTCCACAAATAACATTCTAAATTCCTCAATCACATTAAAGCCAAATTGTGCTGAAAAACATCCATTTACAGCAGAACCAACTGTACTGTCCAGCAGGACTCTCTGGTTTCCAATCAGGAACCCAACCCAGCTTGACTTTTCTTTCCCATCACTGAGCTACAGGCGCTGAGGCCAATTCTGGCTTCACCAATGAGGCTGGCTAACTCAATCCACATTCTCCAAGGTCCAAACTGAGGACGCGCAGCCACAGAAGATGTTCAAAGGAACTTCTAGTTGATAATTGCTTCATCCATCCTTCCAACCCTCACCCCCAACCTGTCCAATGTGCGCACACCTTACTTACCCTGCCTGAGCCAGGTTAAACCGGGCGGGGCATGTGATTTGGTGAAAGGCCCTATACTGGCAGTGACTTGGATAGGTTTTGTTTTGGATTGGCTTTTTGTTTCTCTCCTAGCCCGCCCCCCAGCGGAAGTAGGTTGAACGCCTCCTTGTCACATTGCTGTTTGTGGGATCTCGGTGTGCGCGCATCGCATATCCCCCATACACACGGGTGGCCAGGACGCGTTGGGGAGGGAATCCCCGGACGGTGGAAAAGGCGCTAGAAGAATGCAACTCGACCGCGTCCAGAAAACATGTCCCTTTTGTCCGATCTCTGTAAATATTGTTGGTTGGTTGTGTTTCGACCCACTGTCGGAGGGGAATTTAAAACCCTGCGGTAGATATGATCCCTTATCAATGCAATCTATCACCTAAAGCTGTGTGTGCATGTGTAAATGTGGGAAGGTTGTGGAACGGGACTGACTTTCTCTTCTCCCCCGTGTCCTGCTGGATTTACTGTTCCCAGTTGTCCTGAAGGTGCCTCGCAGTTCCCTCCTCTAGTCATCTCTCTCTCTCTGACTGCCGGCTATCTCTCTCTCTCTGACTGCCGGCTATCTCTCTCTCTCTCTGACTGCCTGCTATCTCTGTCTCTCTCTCTCTCTCTGACTGCCTGCTATCTCTGTCTCTCTCTCTCTGACTGCCTGCTAGCTCTCTCTCTGACTACCTGCTATCTCTGTTTCTCTCTCTGACTGCCTGCTATCTCTCTCTCTCTGACTGCCTGCTATCTCTCTCTCTCTCTCTCTCTGACTGCCTGCTATCTCTCTCTCTCTGACTGCCGGCTATCTCTCTCTCTCTGACTGCCGGCTATCTCTCTCTCTCTCTGACTGCCTGCTATCTCTCTCTCTCTGATCCAATCTCTCGCTATTTGATCTGACCATGCAGAGTGCAGCACTGCCTGCACTCCCTCAGCATGACCCAGGCGCTGCCAGTGCTGTGTGCCACCCTGCCATGCCTTCATGCCTTGCTTTGTACCTGCTGCCCCTCCTCTTGCTGTGTTTGCCCGTGGTCAGGGGCTGCCCAGGGGGCTGTGTTTGCAGGGATAGCCACACCATAGACTGCAGAGACCTGGGACTCTCGGAGCTTCCAGGAGGCGCCTTCCCGCTGGTGATCAGGAAGATCCTGATGAGCAACAACCGGATTCGGGAGATCCCCACCGACTTCTTCATGTATCACCGGGACCTGGTCTACCTGGACCTCAGCAACAACTCGCTGTCGAGTATCTCCCAGGGCACCTTCAGCAGCACCAACCTCATCTACCTGGACCTCAGCTACAACAACTTCGCTCAGCTAGCGCCGGGAGCGTTCAGCTCGGCGCAGCGCCTCATCATGCTGCGCCTGGGCAACAACCCCCGCCTGAGGAAGGTCGAAGACGGAGCCTTCCTCCACCTCAACCTGCTGCAGGTGCTGGAGCTGAACGACAACGCGCTGGAGGCCCTGAGTGTGGCCACCCTCCGCTCCCTCCCCTCCCTCCGCACCGTCCGCCTGGAGGGCAACCCCTGGCTCTGCAATTGCACCTTCGCCCAGCTCTTCCTGTGGCTCAGGGCGAACGCTGAAATCCTCGCCACCGGTGAGTGCCGTCTGACTGTCCTCTTCCCCCCCAGGTGCCCCTCCTTCCTTCCCAGGAATGCCCATGATCCAAAGCAAGGAAGTGGAGGAATCCACTGGGAATGCACCCTTCCTGGATCACAAGGCTGGAGCGTTTTCTTTGTTTGAGGTTAGATCAGGGTAGATACCAGCCCCAAGATTCCTAATGAAGGGCTTTTGCCCAAAACGTCTGTTTTCCTGCTCCTCAGATGCTGCCTGACCTGCTGTGCTTTTCCAGCACCACTCTAATCTTGACTCTAATCTCCAGCATCTGCAGTCCTCACTTTCGCCTAGATACCAGCCCCAGGCTCCTGGTCTACCGGCAGCCCATGCACATGTGCTTGGACAGGGCAGAGGGCCTTCTCCTGCCTCTGCTCCTGGGCTTGGTCATACACAGGTCTAAGCAGTGGGTAGTGGAAGGGGTCACTGTATCTGACTGTCTGCCCCTCTTTCATGGTTACGTCTGTGCTCAGGTGTCCCTGGAAAGTTCACTGGCCCGGTAAAGACCTTTCGAGACCGGTGGGTACCGCAGGGGCTGGAGTGCATCATCACCGGGCACGGTGGCTCAGTGGTTAGCACTGCTGCCTCCCAGCACCAGAGACCCGGGTTCAGTTCCCGCCTCGGGCAACTGTCTGTGTGGAGTTTGCACATTCTCCCCGTCCCCGTGTCTGCGTGGGTTTCCTCTGGGTGCTCCAGTTTCCTCCCACAGTCCAAAAAAAAATGTGCAGGTCAGGTGAATTGGCTATGCTAAATTGCCCATAGTGTTAGGTGAAGGGGTAAATGGGTGAGTTGCCGTTCAGAGGGTCGGTATGGACTTGTTGGGCCGAAGGGCCAATTTCCACACTGTAAGTAATCTAAAAAAACCCAGACTGTGTTACTTCAATGTTGTACATTTCCACTTCCTGATGTAAGTTTCTGTTCAACTTATTTCATTATAGTGCCCCATCTGCACAACAGGGCAGGGAAGGCCATTTAGTGGCTCAGTGTCCATTCCTCTCAGTTAGCTCAGTTGGCTGGAAGGCTGGTTTGTGATGCCAACAGCGCGGGTTCAATTCCCAGCCCAGCTGAGGTCACCCACGAAGGGTCAACATAGTGACCCTCAGGTTAAAGTCATCTGTCTCTGATGAGAGAGTGGGACTATATCGACTTCACGTTTTATTCCTGGGCCAGGAGCTTTGAGTTCGATTCAGTCACATTAAGGCAGGACAGGTTTTAAACCTATCTCTCAGAAGGCAGAGGTCACACTCACTGGACAGGTAGGGTCCTCAGCTTAGGATGAATTAGAACTTGAATTTGAATTGAATTTATTGTCACGTGTACTGAGGCACAGTGAAAAGCTTTGTCTTGTGAGCAATACAGGCAGATCACAGAGTTAAGTAGCATAGATAGTAAATAATAGGTAAACAGCAGCAAAAACAACAATACAAGTACAGGCGAATGTTAAGAGTTTGTGAGTCCATTCAGTATTCTAACACAGTCGGGTTGAAGCTGTTTCGAAACTGGCTGGTGTGTGTGTGTGTGTGTTCAGGCTTCTGTACCTTCTCCCTGATGGTAGAGGTTGTAGAAAAACATTGCCAGGGTGGGATGGATCTTTGAGAATGCTGGCGGCCTTTCCTTGACACCGGCCTGGTAGATGAATTCTACAGATGGAGGTTGGCCTTTGTGATTGTCCGGGCCGAGTTCACCACCCTCTGTGAAATAGATGCCCTTTAGTTCCCCCTGGAACAAGAAGGCGCAAATGAGAACGCATGCTGCATTCCACAAGTCCATTGGAAGAAGTTTAACAATTATAGATAGTCCTTGATTAATCTGACAGTTAAATTCCTGAAAATCGTTGTGTTAATTGAAACTGCACTATTCTCATAGATAGCCCTGTAAATATTCAAGTTTACCAGAATATCAAATGAGTACAAGGATGTTGCCAGGGTTGGAGGATTTGAGGTACAGGGAGAGGCTGAATAGACTGGGGCTGTTTTCCCTGGAGCGTCCGAGGCTGAGGGGTGACCTTATAGAGGCTTATAAAATCATGAGGGGCATGGATAGGATAAACAGGCAAGATCTTTTCCCTGGGGTGGGTGAGTCCAGAACTAGAGGGCATAGGTTTAGGGTGAGAGGGGAAAAATTTAAAAGGGACCAAAGGGGCAACTTTTTCACGCAGAGGGTGGTGCATGTATGGAATGAGCTGCCAGAGGAAGTGGTGGAGGCTGGTACGATTACAACATTTAAGAGGCATCTGGTTGGGTATATGAATAGGAAGGGTTTTGAGGGATATGGACCGGGTGCTGGCAGGTGGGACTAGATTGGGTTGGGATATCTGGTCGGCATGGACAGGTTGGATCGAAGGGTCTGCTTCCGTGCTGTACATCTCTATGACTCTATGACTCTAAATCCTTGTAAGTTGAAGACTACTTACAGAAACATCAATTCATAGATGTCCCCATCAGCAACATTGGGATCAGTAGTATAACTAAAAAAAATCAATCTTAATGAACTAATATTCACTAAACCATTAGAGGTTGGGAATTCACCAGAGGTGCTGGGGAAAATCAGGTTAAATGCTTATTAAATATTGAAGGCAATGTCACCTGTGTCCACCTGTTTTAGCTAGGTGAGGATTAAGGAGACAAATCTGACCTGCCACTCACTTCACCTGTCTGAGTTCTTGATATGTTCTTTGGAGATTCCCAGATGGTTTGATTGCAGTACAAGGTTCAGTGGCTCAGTGGAAGGTTAGGTCTCAATTCTCTTGTCGCGCTACCTAATTTGGAGACAAGAATGGGAGTAGGGTTATTTACTTTGGACTCAGCACCTTTGGTTTGAGAGGTGGTGAGGGCACATGGGTGGTAACCAGGGTTCATGGTGACCACCTCCAACCCCGCTGAGTGCATGCATATATGCGTGTGTATATGTGTGTAGGTCTCTGCTTGTGTGTGTGTATGTGTGTACATACGTGTACTTCGAGTGAGGACATGGTCAGATTCAACTGTGGTACTTCCCAGAGCTACCTAGCCTGCTTGTTCTTACTGGCAAAATTCACAGAATGGCTTCAGGCACTTGACCAGTTTCAATAAGACAATAAGATAAAGGAGCAGAATTAGGTTGTTCGGTCCATTGAATCTGCTCCACCATTCGATCATAGCTGGTATGTTTCTCAATCCCATTCTCCTGCCTTCTCCCCATAACCCGTGATCCCCTTACTGATTAAGAACCTGTCCATCTCTGTCTTTAATATACTCAGTGACTTGTCTCTGCAGCTTTCTAGGCAAAAGTGAGGACTGCAGATGCTGGAGATTAGAGTTGAGAGTGTAGTGCTGGAAAAGCACAGCAGGTCAGGCAGCATCCGAGGCGCAGGAGAATCGATGTTTCGGGCAAACGCCCTTTATCAGGAATGAAGAGTTTATGCCTGAAATGTTGATTCTCCTGCTCATCGGATGCTACCTGACCTACTGTGCTTTTCCAGCACCACACTCTTGACTCTGCAGCTTTCTGCCATGGAAATGTATCTCAGCAGCTTCAAGCTTTGAACCGGGTTCCTGTTTGACTGCAAAACACATTCAGCCAACTGAACAATGTGGCCATTGGCTTACCCTGAACTTTCTGACCCAGCCCTTCAACCCATTTCGGGAAATAAATGCCCAGGTCTCCAATACTGCCGAGGGCACCAAGATAAAGGGCTTCTTCAGGTTTGTCCAAGTACTTTGAAAGAATGAGGCACAGGGTTAAAACCGAATGCTTTACTGGATTTGGATAATATTTCCGGTCAAAGTGCAGTAATGGGAATGTTATTGGACTAGTAATCCAGAAAAAGGCAGTGGAAATTAATTTCAGTCAATAAATCAAGAATTATAAGATGAGTCTCAGTAAAAGTAGCCATCAAACTATGATCCATTGTCACAAATATCCAGTCACTGATGTCCTTTTAGGGAAGGAAATCTGCCATCCTTACCTGTTCTGTCCTATGTGTGACTCCAAATTCACACCAATCTGCTTCACCCTTACGTGCCCTCTGAAAAGGTCTGGAGAGCCATTCAGTTCAGGGGCAATTAGGGATGGACAACAAATGCTGGCCTTGTCAATGGCATCTACATCCCATGAAAGGGTTTTTAAAAATGAGTTGGAGTTCTAGGATGTTAATCTGGTGTTAACATTTTTTCCCCTCGTTCTTGCTCTTTAACGTCGATTCTCCTGTTCCCTGGATGCTGCCTGTCCTGTTAACATTTTTTCCCCTCGTTCTTGCTCTTTACTAACTATAGTGGCAGTGCACATGTATGTTAACATGGCTATTCTTTCCCCCATTCACCCTTCTTAGGGGGAGGGTAAAATGCTAGTGCGCAGTTACTTATCCATGTGAGGCAGGAGGGTTGCTATCAGCCTTATTGGATTCAGGAAATCAGCCAGAGTTCTTGTTCCTGATTGTTAACTAGTGATCAGCTGGAAAGTGATTGTGTGTGTGGGTATGGAGCAAGAACAGGATCAGGCTCAATGTGATGCAGTCCCCAGGTGACCATCCTGTTGATGTTCACGGCCTAGACACATATGCAAAGATTAGACATTTGGCTAAGATAACCCTATACACCAGCAAGTTTCCAGCTTCTCACACAGTGAGACACCCACCAACCATTGGCTAAATGCTGTAATAGTGGAATGAGTCCCTTGGTATGTGTTTGGTCCACTCACCGCATTACAAGCTGGGCCAGCATTTATTATCCATTCCTATTTGCCTTTGAGAAGGTGGTGGTGAGCTGTTTTCTCGAACTACTGCAGTCCACCTGCTGTGGGTTGACCCACAATGCCCTTAGGGAGGGAATTCCAGAATTTTGACCCAATGACACTGAAAGAACGACAGAATATTTTCAGGTCAGGATGGTGAGTGGCTTGGAGGGGAATTTGCAGTTAGTGGTGTTCCCATGTACATGCCGCCATTGTCCTTTGAGATGGAAGTGGAAATAGGTCTGGAAGGTGCTGTGTGAGCAGCCTGGGTAAATTTCTGCAGTACATCTTGCAGATAGTACACGCTGCTGCTACTGAACCTCAGTGGGAGTTGGAATGGATGTTTGTGGATGTGGAGGCAATCAAGCGGGCTGCTTTGTCCTGGATGGTGTCAAGCCCCCTGAGTGTTATTGAAGCTGCATGCATCGAAGGAGGTGGGGATTTTTTAATCACAGTCCTCAACTTGAGCCCTGTAGATGGTGGACAGGCTTTGGTGGGTAAGGGAGGTGAGTTACTCACTGCAACTTTCATAGCCTCTGACCTGCTCTTGCAGCCACTGTGTTTATATAGTGAGTCCAGTTCAGTTACTGTTCAATGGTAACCCCCAGGATGTTGATAGTGGGGGGGATTCAGTGATGATAATACCACTGAATGTCAAGGAGTGACAGTTAGATTATCTCTTCTTGGAGATGGTCAATGCCAGGCAGTTGCTTGGTGTGAATGTTACATTCATTGCTCTCTTGGGATGCTAAATTGACAGGGAGATGGGAAGGCTGGCCCTGAGTCATCCCATAGACTAAATAAAGGCAGAGGAGGGGAGGTAGCAGGGTCATCATCCATAATCTCCCCCCCCCCCCCCCCAGTCTTCCCCCACCTAATTAAATACCCCTACCAAAACCTGTCTCAAAGGGAGGGCTTTAGATTCCATCCCATGCTCATTTTGGATGTTCTGAGATGGGCTAAAATTGGAGCAATTCCTAAAATAACATTGTACGGATTGCAGTCTTCTTATTGTGAAAGAGTGAAAGGAATTTGTTAATGGTTATTAATGAAGGAACTCCAGAATTAGAAGAGAGAGCTGGGGTGAAGGGTGGTGTGTGTATTCCAAACCAGGTTTTTAGTGAATGAGTCACCCAGCTTACACGGTTCCTGAATTCACTGGAAAGGGGGATCAGGTTAAGTATACAAGGGGCTCACCAGCACTTTGATCAAAGACTAACTGCAGCCCCCAAGTGCAGGCAGAAATGAAAGGAGCCACCGTAATGCAATCCAGCCTTTGCTCACCATCTATATTTTTGAGCAGAAGTCCGAGGATACTGAGACCTTCTTCAGTGGTCTTGCTGCTGTCCTGAATGAGACAAGTCAACTCAAATCAATGGGGAGCAAACTCCACACTCTGTCCTGTGTGGCCCGGTGACTTACCCTTCTGAACAGCTGACATCCTGAGTGGACGTTTGCTCAGCACTTTGCAAGCACTCACACACTATATGTAGCTCCAGGGAAAAAAGAAAGGTAATAGTAGAAAATGTGTGGACTGTCATTTAATATTTTCAATAACAAAGCACAGTAATGGATGCAAGAGAACATTTATCTTGTCTAGACAACGACCTGAATGAATAATGAGACATTAAACAGCAACATTTAGTGGAGCAGTTAATGGATTGATGCTTGGATGAGTGAAATGAGAGTCAATTAACTGGATGAGAGTCCACAAGGGTATACACATTCTAACAGGATAATCAATAAGGAGATAAATGACTTTATCATTACCATTTTACATTGATCAAGGTGAAGAAGGGTGTCAGTCCTGGGGACATGAGGATTTCCAATTTAAGACACACTCTTTAAAATAAGCACATCAAAACAACAACTTGCAATTATGTAGAGTATTTAATAGAATAAAGCATTCCAAGGTGTCTCAGAAGCACTGTAAACAACTTTTGACTCTAAATCATTTAAGGAGTTATTAGGACCAGTGACCAAAAGCTCCATTAGGTGGTCTTCAGGTGTCGTTAAAGAAAGACAAAGACAGAACCCCAGATGTTAGTGTTCTGGGAGCTGAAGACATGGCCATTACTGTTTGAGCAATTAAGATCAAGGATGTTCAGGCAGATGTAACTGAATGATTGTAGGTGCCTCCGGGATATTGCAGGGCTGGAGGAGGTTACAATGATAGTGACAGGTGGGACAGTGGAGAGCCTTTAGAATGAGAGTGACAATTTTAAAATCGGGACATTACCAGGCAGGGAGCCTGTGGGTCAGTGAGCACAGGGGTGAGGGATCTCTGGGACTTGCTCTAAGTTAGAAGCTGCAGAGTTCTGTAAGAGCTCATGAAGGTGAGAGGCCAATCAGAACCACATTGAAACAATCAGGTGGGATCTTGTGGAGGTGACAGAGTGAGCTGCCATCTGGGAAACTGTTGAGAGACTCACATTACTGCCTTTGGGGAAGACCTTCCAGAACCACAATCCAATCAGGCAGTAGAGAGGCCGCCCTTGACCCTGTAGGGGATGGGGGGTGGGGGGAGTGGAGTAGGGAAGGGGCAGTGTGCTGCAGAGGTAACCCCCGACTGAGAGCTTTAGGCCAATTAGAAGCCAGAGCTGCAGAGGTGCTGGTGGCTGGTGCTGGAATGTCAACCACGTCCAATATACCTGAAATTTAGACTTAGACTGGACAGGCACAATTTCAGGAGGCAGCCCCTCATGTACGGAGGATTTTACAGAGCCCGCTTTCTCTGAGAAATGGTCAGTAGCGAGCACTCCCATGATTCTAATGGCCGCCCTGCAGCAATTTGATGCTGGACCCAATGTTAATTGTTTTAGCCTTTTGCCTTCGCTCATGTCAAATGTGCTCCAAGTAACCATTCTCTTGTGTGATGTTTAGAAAATAAACATCCCTCAGCTGCTTGGTCATCGTGGGAGTGGGGGGTTGGGTCACATGTAATGCCCACTGATTGGGCAAAGGGGGCTGGTTAGCAATGTTGGGTGTGTGGTTGGCTTGTGATACAGAGCAATCCCAACAGCTTGGGTTCAATTCCTGCATTGGCTGAGAGTACCAGGAAGGAATCTCCCTCTCCCCTCACCAGAGGTGTGGTAGCCCTCACCACCAGTTGATTCTTTTTCCTCCATTGTGTACAATTTTGGTACAAGAAGAATGTGGAAGCTACATAAACAACTTACCAGTATGTTGCCTGACTTGGAGGGTATTAGCTGTGAGGAGAGCTTGGTTGGTTTTCACTTGAAGGGTGATAACTGATAGAATTTTACAAAATTATGAGAGGCCTGGATAGACAGAGAGTCTTTTTCCCAGGGTGAAAAAGTCAATTACTATGGGGGCATAGGTTTAAGGTAAAAGGGAGTAAGTTTAAAGGAGATGTGAGAGGCAAGTTTTTTGCCCAGAGGGTGGTAAGTGCCCAGAATATGGTGCCAGAGGAGGTGGTGGAGGTGGAATCAATGTCAATGTTTCAGAGGCATCTTGACAGATACATGAATAGGCAGGGAATAGAGGGATATGGATTGTGTGGAGGCAAAAAGCTTTTCGTTTAGAAAGGCATCATGGGTCAGCACTGTCTTGGTGGGCCGAAGGGCCTATTCCTATGCTGTATTGTTCTTTGTTCTTTTCTTTAGTTACTGAATGAAAAAAAGCCTCTATCCTGTTGCCATGTCCAGGTGTTTAGAGTATCTGATGGTGGGAACAATGCACTGGTTTGTTTTTCCATTGAATGTGATTCTCCTAACCTGACACTTTGTGTGTTCACATTGGAAAATGTCAGAATTAGACTCAATTAAGAGTCAGTCAACACTTGTTGGCAGATCAGCTTTCACTGAAGCGATGCCTTTAACCTCTTCAGATACAGGCGCAATTGAGAAAGGTTTTCCCAGTACCCTGTCCCACATTTTCCACTTAACTTTCTCATTTTTTTAATATGCTCCATAAACAATCAAATTTGCAAATATAAATATTTATCCAGAGAATTAACTTTCTGATCACTTTAATGATGATGTAATGCAATTGATGTGAGAGAGAGGTACCTCCCATGGGCAGCACGGTAGCTCAGTGGTTAGCACTGCTGCCTCACAGCGCCAGCGATTTGGGTTCAATTCCAGCCTTGGAGTTTGCACATTCTCCCCATGTTTGCGTGGGATTCCTCTGGGTGCTCTGGTTTCCTCCCACGATCCAAAGATGTACAGGCCAGGTGAATTGGCCATGCTAAAATTGCCTATATTGTTTTCAGGGATATGTAGGTTAGGTGCATTAATCAGGGGTAAATACGGAATAATTGGGGAATGGGTTGGTGTGGACTTGTTCGGACGAAAGGTCTATCGTGCAGGGTTCCCTGATTTGAGTAATATACTCAGTGCCATATTACTAGCATTGAGCAATGAAAGATCGTAGAAAACTGCCCAGACCTGTCTCTATAGACCCAAGACAATGGAGAATGGCTTGGATACAAATCAAACTTACTACCTTTATGAGCCTTCATGAGGAAATATCTCCCTCCCCTTCCTGGACCTCCCTGTCTCCATTTCCGGTGACTGACTCTAAACGGACATCTACTTCAAACCCACCTCTGTCCACACCCTTTCTGTAAAAACACTATTCCTTACTCCCAATTCCTCCACCTCCGCCGTATTTGCTCCCAGGAGTAGCAATTCCACTCCAGAACTTCCCAGATGGCCTCCTATTTCAAGGACCTTAATTTCCCCTCCCATGTGGTCAACAATGCCCTCCACTTCCCACACCTCCACCCTTGAACCCCACCCCTCCAACTACAACGAGGATAGAATTCCCCGGTCCTCACCTTCCACCAAACCAATCTCCAGATACAGCACATCATCCTCTGCCATTTCTGCCACCTACAGTCAGACCCCACCACCAGAGATATATTTCCCTCTCCACCCCTATCTGCATTCCGCACAGACCATTCCCCCATGACTCTCTTGTTAAGCCCACATCTCCCATCAGCACATCTAAACACCTCATCGACTGTGTCGGTTGCTCTTGATGTGGTCTCCTCTATATTGGGGAGACAAGACACCTACACACGGAATGTTTCAGGGAACATCTCTGGGACGCACACACCCAACAACCCTAACGCCCTGTGGCTGTCCACATCAACTCCCTCTCCCGCTCCACCAAGGACATGCAAGTCCTGGCCCTTCTCCACCACCAAATCCAAGTCACCCGATGTCTAGAGGAAGAACACCTCATCTTCCGCCATGGGACTCTTGAACCATATAGTATCAACATCAATTTCACCAGTTTCATCTCCCATCCACTCACCTCATCCAAGATCCAACTGTCCAACTCGGTACCACCCTCTTGAACTGTCCTACCTGTCCATCTTCCTTCCCACCTATCCGCTCTACCCTCCGCTCCAACTTACCGCCATCAGCCCCCACCTGCATCTATCTATCGCCTTCCAAGCTACCTTCCTCCCAGCCCCACGCTTCCTTCCTATAAATCTCTCAGCCCCCCTCACTCCCCACATTCCTGGTGAAAGGCTTATGCCCAAAAAACGATTCTCCTGCTCCTCGGATGCTGCCTGACCTGCTGTGCTTTTCCTGCACCACACGTTTCGACTCTGATCTCCAGCATCTGCAGTCCTCACTTTCTCCTGAGTATTAATGCAGTTAGATGAGAGTGGGTGAACCATCCCCCATTCTATCCTTCTCTGAGATGGTTTCACACGTACTTGGAAATTTAAAAGTCACAAGTGCCAATTTGCTATCTTTTGGATCAGGTCCTAATTTCCTGTTCTCAAGAAGCCATGAAGGTGGGAGTTTTGAGCTTTGTTATTGACACAATAATAAAGTTAGTGTGTTTGGGAGGGAGGAGGTATTAGAAATGAGGGCTGTTAGTGAACATCTGGTGTGGGAGAGTCAGGAGCCAGGGAGTGGGTGGGCTCAGATACACTCCCTGGGCAATTCTCGGGACACAATGGATTGAGGGCAGATTTGATGCGTTGCTGACATTTTGCTTGCTATATAAAAAATATCTATATTCATTTCTTCAAGGCTTTGATGCAATCCAATGTTCCTTGCCCAGGGATATGAGGAAGATTACACTCAACGAGTTATCCGACAACAGTTTCACAGAGTGCGAGTTCTCACTGACTCTGACAGACTACTTGATTATCTTTTTCTCTGGAGTTTGTGTCTCCATCACTGCCATTACAACGAGCTTCTTCTTGGCCAATATTGTTCAATGCTTCCAGAGACTGGGATTATTCAAGGAAAGTGATGATGAAGAAGAGGATCATTAATAGAAAGAAACAGACACCAAATGAACACTCATCATTTTATTCCTACGTTTTTCATTTGCAAAGGAATTGTGATTTTACTTAAATATACAGTTGCACATTATATAATGCATTGATTAGTAAGATATATGCATCTGTTGATAAAGATGAAAATATTAAAATGAATTTGTTTTTCTAGTTGAGGTTGCCCTCCATATATTTGAATGTAGGAACAAGATTAGGCTATTCAGTTTCTTAAGCCTGTTCCTCTAACAGATTAATGGAATAATGGCCTTTATTATCTACAAGACTAGACAACAAGGGAATAAAAGTCATGTTTCCACCAAGCAGACCCCTAGTATGTTGATACATGGAGTACCATGAACAACTCCGAGTGCTACATTTAGGAAGGACTATATTGTCCATGACAGATTGGTCCTGACTGGGTCAGGAACACAAACGTGGAATATTTCCTGGCTCCACCTGACAACAAATTTCCTGGGAGGTTGGATTTAGGGTGCCCTGGGAGACAGATTAGGTAACCTCAGGGTGGAAGCTGCTGACTGTGGGTGGTGGTTGGGCACAGGATCTGCCTGTATGCACTGGTACTAGCTAGAAGATTACCCGAAAAAACCTGATGAAACCAAAATCTTACCTCCAGTCCTGATTTCTAATATCTCCTCCCTCCCAAACACACTCCACACTCTTGCTAACCCCTATACCCTTCTACTCTCTCACATGTTACCTCATAACTGCAATACTGTATTGACCATTGTCTTTTATAACCCTTACGCCAAAAGTGGCAACTTGTGCTAAACCACATCCCTTCACCTACTACTATTGGACCTTTCACATCCCATGCCAAGTCACCTAATGTCTCCAATGGCAGCCATACAGAGCTGACAAAAAAAAACCACACTGATTCATCAAACATATTTACCACATTTAAATCCTCTACTTAAATAAAATCTTTAAACAAAATTTTCTTGCAACAAGCATTGACATTCAAAGTCCTATATGCAAGAATCAGAAACCATTTGTGTCTGTCAATCAAACTGTAAAATGGAAGGCACCCCACTCAGATAATAGATTCTTGTGAAATTGATCTTGCTGCAGTCGTCCAGTAATGGAAATCCTCAAGATAATGGCAAAAGACAGACAAAATGGAAAGCAATCATGCTTTTTTAACTCTCCACACTTTCTTTTCAAAGATGGAAAGGCTTGGAGGTTTATATGCTTTGATAGCCCTGACAAGTCCCTTTCACATTTGACAAGGTTTTGAAACTTTTGATAACTTGACAGTTCTTTGACAGCTCTTTAGAAGTTCTTTTGTCAGCTTGACATTCCAATGCATTTGTAGGTACATTCCACTCTACTTGTAAAGATACCAAAAAGTATCAGACGCCTAAAACAAAAGCACCTGTTCCCCCTTCACCACACCTTCCCCCTCCCCAAGGACTCCTGATTTCCCTTCACCACAAAGACCATATGAGAAGGTGTACTTTACTTTTCCAAAAGGGTACCCTGGCTATCCCAGTGAATATACAACATTCAGAGCTGCTCTTCGTAAGTCCAGTATGCACACTACAGGAACTTTAATATCCCACTTCAGGAGAGGCAGCTGATGATGTAAATGACCAGCTAACTCCATAAATGTGAATGGGTATAACTCAGTCTGAATCTACTCACCCCCACATGAAATTGGGAAGTGCTGTATTCAGAGGCAAGACTTGCAAAATTTTGGCCTCTAATGCCAGAGATAATTTCTGTCAAGCAGAAAGATTAGGCCATTGTTGTGTAGATTTACTCAGAACGTGTAGCATTGTGTTTCCCCGAATTTAGAAGGTAAGGAGTTGATTGGTCAATGTTTCCAAGATGTTAAAAATAGATAGGATTGATAGTGAAACTGTTTCTATCAGCCAGCAGTATTTTGCATAACGGTTTTGTCTTTTCAGTGAAACTAAACCATCCAGGATTGACATTAGGAAACACTTCAATACGTAAAGATATTTGGAGCTCTCTTTAATAAATCTCTTTAGTATCAGTTGTTAATTTGAAGCCTAAGATTAATAGATTAGTTCAACCAAAGGAATGAAGGGATATTAGACAAAAGTGGGTTTATACAATTAGGATGTAGATCAACCATGGTCTTACTGAATGTTGGAGCAGGCTGAAGGTGCTACATGCCTCCCCCTGCTCCTGTATTTCCATTTAATTATGTTATGGCTGATCTATAGCTCAACCCCATATACTCACCCTGATTCTTGGTAATCTGGGACTAAGACTAGTTGAAGCTGGGTCTTTCACTTTAAGGATGTTATACAGTAATGAACATATGCTATGGCACTGTAAGGCAGTAGTATTGAAGGGCAACTGAGATCTTAAGTCTGTTTCAGATGGGCACAATTTCCTGGTGTTTCTCAGGTCAAAGACTGCAGTATACTGTGCTCTAAGAAGGCACCTTTCTGAGTGCTGTCCTCTCGTTAATTTTCACCTCTGTTGCAGGTCAGTTGGGTGATGGGCAGTATCAGTTCCACTCCATCCCGGACTCAGTGACACCAGCAGGAGGCTTGATCAATCTCAGTTGTCAGGCTTCACTTAAGTGCAAGTGACGAGCTGCCAGCACTAATCAGCTAATGTGGAGCGACAAAAGAAGCTAGTGTTGATCTCATGACAGCAGAGAAGGTTAGGGGGGACATTCACAGATGATTTGAAAATCACAAAGAGTTTTGATAGAATTTTTAGAAGATGAAGGTTCTGCCAAAGGTGACATGAGGAAGTGAACAGCGTTTCTTGTTGAGATAACTTCAAGGAGGCTGGAATCCTGTCACTAAGCTACTCTTTATTTACACATACATGGTACACAGGGTTACAGGTCAATGCCAGCAGCTTAGTTCCCAGCAACTGCCTCCAACTAAAGATAAAATGTAATGTTCTTACCAGGCCAGCCAATGTTAGATTCCTTGTTATACTTCTCATTCTCCGTATAGTGCCGAAATATCAAACCTCAGCCCCAGTGCTTTTGGGCTCTGTCTCCCCCACTTCCTCAGCCCCTCCCAGAAACACAATGTGACACAGTACGAACCCTTTCTCAGCTTCCACTTCTGCTGCCCTTGCGACTACTCTGTTTGGCCAATGTTGGTGTTTCTCTCAGTCAGCACTCACACCCCAATGAACTGTTTCAAACATCTTCACTCTGCAACTTATTCAAAATCTCCTTGCAAACTGGCTCATGGAGACTGTGAGCTACCTCATCTTTTCCACTTTGGGCAGTCATGAGATCCAGTGAGAGGGACCTAAACTTAGGTCTCAAAGTCTACAGAGTGATACTTCACTGATCAGGGCACTGCCACTTGATAACATAGGGATGGCTTATAACAGGAATGGATTATCCTACAGCACGTCCACACTTTCACGACTCCCTCAGTGTTGCTGAATAACAATAATTATGATTGCTGGTGTCAGGTTAGATGCTTCTTCAGAGGATGGTCAGTATATCAGTTGAATGAGGTTAGATATCACAAAGTTATCTTGGCTCAGTGAGTTAGACTCTCCATCATCTTTGAGTCAGAAGGGTAAGGGTTTGCACTGCACTCTAAGCTAATCAGATCAGACAGCCATTTCACGTCCCATCAGATTTGACCTTCCTTGCCTTCAGTGGAAAGCACTATCAGCAGAGAGTAAGAACATAATTCGCTCCATTCCATCAGCTTCACTGGGTTAAAGTAACCCCCTTAAATTCATAATACAGACCAATACTTTATGTTGGGAATAAAGAAGTGTTGCACCATCAGGAGTCCTATTTTTCAGATCAGATGCTAAACCAAGATCTCATCTGTCTTCTTAGACAAATCAAAAACATTCAAAGGAGTATTGCACACTTGCCCGGGTATCGATATAAATATATAAATGCCTAACATTCATCCCTCTCATTACTGATTGGAGGTCTTGCTCCTTACAAATTGGTTGCTACAATCCTTAGTTGACAGTTCATTGATTACTGAACACTTTGTACAGGCTGAAGTCACAAAAGAATGATTCTGTGGGTAACATAGAATCCCTACAGTGTGGAATCAGACCATTCGGCCGATTGAGGCCACACTGACTCTCTGAAGAGCATCGCACACAGAACCACCCCCATCCCTGTAATCTTGCATTTCCCATGGCTAATCCACCTAACCTGCACATCCCTGGTCCCTATGAGCAATTCAGCATGGCAAATGCACCTAACCTACACATCTTTGGACTGTGGGAGGAAACTGGAGCACCCGGAGGAAACCTACGCAGACACGGGGAGAATGTGCAAACTCCACACAGCCACCTGAGGTTGGATTTGAACTTCAGTCCCTGGCGCTGTGAGGCAGCAGTGCTAGCAATGAAGCCACCGTGCCACCCATTTTAACCTGAGAATTGATTCAAAATTTTTATTGTATTCCATGACTTCATTTCTGCAAATGTTTCTCTTCCTCCTCTCCAGAATGTGTTCAGCCATATTAGAATGGTCAAGTCTGGAAATTCCATCGATCTCCCCAAGCTGATGACCACAGAGATTGTGGGAGTATCTTGAATCAGGCTGACTAGCTAGCATTTAAATGGCCACTTGGTTCATTAATGAGATGAAAAGGAACCAACCTAAATTCAAATTCACAGGTCAAAATATTCTAATCGTTCCAATCAGTAGAAAGTCAAACAGTGAACCTTTATGGTTTCATTGGTTTAGCCATAAAAATCTTAAAAGTACGAAGTTTACAGTACTTATTCATAAAGGATCTCCAATTAAGGCATGACTGGTTTTGTGACAAGGAATATGTCATCAATTATTTAACATAATAAACATTTAACTTGGGAGTGTTTTGTTATGATAGCAATTGCTTAGTGATAAGGTGACTTCTGTTATGACATAACTGGTTAAATTGTCAAGTATTCCATAATGATATCACTGGCAAGTTATTCTGCAATGATATTAGTGTTATTGCTATTCTAAATAAGATCATTTAGATAGCTCTATGACCGAGCATGCTCACTAAACAGATTGAAATTAGAATAATCTAATTGTTTATTTGGGCTCAGAACAAGCACCAGATACTTCAACCAGATACAGGGGTACGGTGGCTCACTGGTTAGCACTGCTGCCTCATAGCACCAGGGTCCCAGGTTCAGTTCCAGCCTTGGGTGACTGTGTGGAGTTTGCATATGCTCCCCGTGTCTGCATGGGTTTCCACTGGGTGCTCTGGTTTCCCCCCGCAGGCCAGATGAATTGGGCATGCTTAAATTTGCCCATAGTGCTAGGTACATTACTTAGAGGGAAATGGGTCTGGGTGGGTTACTCTTCGGAGGGTTGGTGTGGACTGGTTGGGCCGAAGGGCCTGTTTCCACACTGTTAAAACAAACATGACAGAATACTTACCGTTGTTCAATGGGTGGGGGGAGCAGAATTAATTATAACTTTAAAAAGGGGATGGGATATTTACTTGAAGCAATTGAAAGTGCAGGACTTTGAGAGAAGAGCAGTGTAATGGAACAAATTAGACAGCTCTTTCAACAGCTGGCTCAACTATGATGTACTGGATACTTTGTTTCTGTGGTTGTCAATTCTATGATTTTGTTACTTACATACAGCAAAATTAATCATGGAGAAAGACAACTTAAATGCTGATTTTTCCACTCTGTTGGTCGAGGCTGTAATTAAGTGAGAGGAGACGACTGGGAACACGATCTCACTGAGATGCCACATAAATAATTTCACCGATCGGCACGGAGTTCATTTACCCCTGATTGCTTCTGAAATTCAAGAAAAGATCTGGGTGCATTTTCCTGTATGATCGAGGATTGCAAGCCTAACATTGCTGGTCAGCATGCTCATATAGTAATCCTAGCTTCACATTTACTCCTGTCTGGGTCAGAGATATTAACGCTGTGTTTAAGTACCAGGGCACAACATGCAAAACAGTTGTAAGTGAGACAAGGTCACTCAAACAGCAGGAAACTGAACAAGAAAAGTTTATATGTTGTGTGTAATTAGTCACACTGCCACTTCATGCTGAGAAAACAAAGTGATTGGATATTAAACTAAAATACTGCAGATGCTGGGAATCTAAAATAAAAATTTTAAATGTTGGCAATACTCAACACGGGTCTGGCAGTATCTGTGGACGGCACGGTGGCTCAGTGGTTAGCACTGCTGCCTCACAGCACCAGGGGCCTGGGTTCGATTCCAGCCTTGGGCAACCGTCTGTGTAGAGCTTGCACATTCTCCCAGTGTCTGCGTGGGTTTCCTCTGGTTTCCTCCCACACTCACAAAGATGTGTAGGTCAGGTGAATTGGCCATGCTAAATTGCACATAGTGTTAGGTGCATTAGTCAGAGGGGAAATGGGTCTGGGTGGGTTACTCTTCAGAGAGGGTCAGTGTGGATTGGTTGGGCCGAAGGGCCTGTTTCCACACTGTAGGGAATCTAATCTAATCTCAGAATCAGAGTAATATTTCAGGCCAATGGATTTTCCTCAATACTGGAAGAAGTTGGGGTTCGACAGTTTATGACAATAACCAAAGCAGGGAAAGGAAATTAGCAAATAAAGATGATCAGTGAAGGGTAGGCCTGCTTAATAGGCCTTAGTTGCAAGGGGAAGTGGAGTGGAGGATAAGTGGTATGTTATCATGAATAGGGAATTGGTGTCAGGAATGAGTTCAGTAATGGTTTCCTTTTTTTTAAAGGAAGGACTTGCTTTGGAAACAGTTCAGAAACATCTCACTAGGTTGACACCTGCATTGAAGGTGATTGTCTTATGTGGAAAGATTGAGCAGTCTGAGTCTAACTTCATAAGAATTTAAAAGAATGAAACGTGGTCTTATTGAAACATAAAGGTTTATAAAATTATGAGGAGCACGGATCAGGTAAATTGACAAAGTCTTTTCCATGGGGGGGGGGAGTCCAAATCTAGAGGGCATAAGTTTAGGGTGAGAGGGGAAAGATTTAAGAGGGACCTAAGGGGCAACATTTTCACTCAGAGGATAGTGTGAGTATGGAATGCGCTGCTGCAGGAAGTGGTGGAGACTGGTATAATTACAACATTTAAAAGATATTGGGATGCATACATGAATAGGAAGGGTTTAGAGGGTTATGGGCCAAATGTTGCCAAATGGGACTAGATTAATTTAGAATATCTGGTTGGCATAGATGAGTAGGACCAAAGGGTCTGTTTCCATGCTGCCCCGATCTATGACTCTACAAGTTCAGCCAAGACCATGGGCAACAAAAGAGTAAAAACACTTCATTCATTTCCCTGTTCCAATAGCTCATTCCTGGGCGTCCATTATTCTATATATAAACCACACAACCCTTCCACAGACTCAAATCTGTAACTCACACCTGCGTTTCCATTACTCCAATATTATCTTCCCTATTGCTTTGACTTGGTTACTGTCTGTAACTCACTGCCTGTGATTCATTAGTCTAAATCCAAGTTGCCTGCTTATGTTGATCTCAGAGACTGCCTACAGTTAATCTAAAAACCTTGTTAGCAGGGTAGAAATTCCCCTGAGGATCTCCTAAGTGCTGGCCAGCAACCCTTTTTAGAGAATATGCATGTGCATGGTCTGGCTTCGAGCTGAACTGAACATCGGAAGGATGTCGTGAAACTTGAAAGGGTTCAGAAAAAAATTGCAAGGATGTTGCCAGGGTTGGAGCATTTGAACGATAGGGAGACGTAGAATAGGCTGTTTTCCCTTGAGTGTTGGAGGCTGAGGGGTGACTTTAGAGCTTTATAAAATTACGTGGGGCATGGATAAGATAAATAGACAAAGTCTCTCCCTGGGGTTGGGGAGTCCAGAACTAGAGGGCATAAAATTAGGGTGAGGGGGGAAGATATAAAAGAGACCTAAGGGGCAACTTTTTCACACAGAAGGTGGTACGTGTATGGAATGAGCTGCCAAAGGAAGTGGTGGAGGCTGGTACAATTGCAACATTTAAAAGGCATTTGGTTGGGTATATGAATAGGAAGGGTTTGGAGGGATATGGGCCGTGTGCTGGCAGGTGGGACTAGATTGGGTTGGGGTAGCGGGTCGGCATGGACGGGTTGGACCGAAGGTTCTGTTTCCATGCTGTACATCTCTATGACCCTATGACTCTGTGTGTAGAGGTTAAAACAAGCACTTGATTGTGATGTTCACCACGGTCCAATAGTTTACCATCACTGAGTATCTTGAGTCATATATGAAGAGTGAAAATCTCTACCATGGTTCCAGACTATTCCCATGCCTGTAGACCCTAACCCCAGGAAAGGGGAGAGAAGGAGCGGAATGCAACTTTTTTTTATTTGTTCACACAATTCGAGGCCAGCATATATTGTCTGTCCCAAGTTGCTCTTGAGAAGGTGGTGGTGAGCTGCCTTCTTGAACTGCTGCAGTCCATGTGCTGTAGGATCACCCATGATGGCATTAGGGAGGGAATTCTAAGATTTTGACCCAGCGACAGTGAAGGAATAGGTCAGGATGGTGAATGATTTGGAAGGGAACTTGCAGGGGGTAGTGTTCCCATGTACCTGCTGCCCTTGTCCTTCTAGATGGAAGTGGTCGTGGGTTTGGAAGATGTCGCTGAAGGAAAGGAAATGAGCAGTTACAGGAGATGTACGTAACAAATAAATGAGCAAACTGCTACACATTTCAACGGTCTGTCGGGAGCGAACAAGTTAATTCTTTTTAATGACAGCAGCGTGTGGACAGTCTCTATCGCAGAAAGAACTGAGGGCATCTCGATGGCACATATGAAGGGCACAGTGACACAAGTACTGTCTGTGCCAAAGCCAAGCATTTGATAAACCTTTTCACGTCAAGCACGGCAAATTACTCATTCCCTGAAAGCTGAGTGGATTTGAGGGCAGAGTGACTTTCAGCAAAGATCATAAACATCAACAGAGCAGTGAAGCTGGAGGTGGAGTGTCTCTCTGTTCTAGGAGAAAGTGAGGTCTGCAGATGCTGGAGAAGGCAGCATCCGAGGAGCAGGAGAGTCAATGTTTCGGGCAAGAGCCCTTCATCAGGAATGAGGCTTGTGAGCCGAGGGGGTGGAGAAATAAACAAGGAGGGGGTGGGGCTGGGGATAATGTGGCTGAGAGTGCGATAGGTAGATGGAGGTGGGGTAATGGTGATAGGTCAGAGTGGAGGGTGGTGCGGATAGCTGGGAAGGAAGATGGACAGGTAGGACTGGTCATGAGGGCGGTGCTGAGCTGGAAGGTTGAAACTGATATAAAGTGGGGGGGGAGGGGAAATGAGGAAACTGGTGAAGTCCACATCGATGCCATGTGGTTGGAGGGGCCCAACGTGGAAGATGAGTTGATCTTCCTCCAGGCGTTGGGTGGTTAGGATGTCGCGATGGAGGAGGCCCAGGACCTGCATGTCCTTGGTGGAGTGGGAGGGGGAGTTGAAGTGTTCAGCCACAGGGCGGCAGTGGGGTTGATTGGTGCGGGTGTCCCGGAGATGTTCTCTGAAGCGTTCTGCGATTAGACGTCCTGTCTCCCCAGTGTAGTGGAAACTACACTGGCAGCAACAGATACAGTGAATGCCATCTGAGGAAGTGCAGGTAAAATTCATCTGGGGCCTTGGACGGAGGTGAGGAGGGAGGTGTGTGCAATTCCTGTGGTGGTAGGGGACGATCCAGGAGGGGAGGTTGGATTGGTGGGGGATGTGGACCTGACAAGGGAGTCACGGAAGGAATGGTCTTTACAGAAAGCAGATGGGGGTGGGGAGGGAAATTTATCACTGGTGGTGGGGTCCATTTGTAGGTTCTTTACTCAATGTCCTGTTTGTCCAGGCTGGCGTTGTTGAATTAACGGAATATTGCAAACATGCACACGGACTCCAGTTAGCCCAGCTGAGAAGACCAGTTCACACATAGAGTTATACAGCCATGAAACAGACCCTTTGGTCCAACCAGTTTATGCCAACCATAGTCCCAAACTAAACTAGTCCCACCTGCCTGCGCTTGGCCCATACCCTTCCAAACCTCTCTTATTCATGAACTTAATCAAATGTCTTTTAAACGTTATAACTGTATCTGCATCCATCACTTCCTCTGGCAGTTCATTCTACATACGAACCAATCTCTGTGCAAAAAAGGTTGCCCATCTTGTCTTTTTTTGAAATCACCCACCATAAGGAAAAGAAACCCGCCATTCAGCTTATCTATACCCCTCATGATTTACACATCTCCAAAAGGCTTCAACAAGACCCGAAGGTTCTGACCGGGTTCACCTCAGTGGGGTAGGAGCAGTTGAGACATTGACCTCTGTCTGAGATAAGTGACAGACTTCAAGCACATCAGAATGAACAGAAGAGTGAAGAGAGGATGCTGCTTAAAACTACATCAGAACAATTCCAGGTTCAACTTGTAATCTTAGCTCAAGTGAGGGCGAGAGGTGGGTGGCTTGTCATCTGGGGTCCCCACTTCACTCGCTCTCTCTCTCTCTCTCTCTCTCACACACACACAGTCAAATACATACACACACACACGCACACACACACAGACACAGACACATGCAGACACAGACACATGCACACATACACACAGTCAAATACATACACACACACACGCACACACACACAGACACAGACACATGCAGACACAGAAGACATACACACAGACACACACACAGACACACACACACACAAACATAGACGCACAGACACGCACACACAGAGTCGCTAGCTCAGTCACTGACACACTTACACTCATGGATATGCACACACACAGATGAAGGGTCTTCTCCTTGATAGCCTAGACAGACCCTAAAACAGATTTAATGATAATCACATTGCTCATAAGAAACAAGAGCAGGAGTAGCCTTTGAGCTACCATTTAATAACAGTATGCGGATTAATCGTGGCCTTCGCTTTCTTGCCAGTCCCTCCCATCAATAACCCTCGACTCCCCTGTCGATCGAAAATCTATGCAGCTCAGCTTTGCTATCTAATGACTGAGCCACCACTCCTCTCTGACAAAGAAGAATTTCTATCTCATCTCCATCTTCAGTGGGACTCCTGCCTATTTAAACTGCTCCCCCCAATTCTACACTCCCTTATGACAGGAAACATCTTGAGATCCTCTCAGCATTTACCTGTCCTGTATTCATCTGAAAGAATCGGAAACAGTTCATATTGAGGAATGTTCCACCTCTGCTCTACGGGGCATGCCCACTCAGTATGCTGAGGTCTAATGTGCTGAAATGATCAGACATCACTACCCAACAATCCCCCTCAGAGTCTAAATTGTTTCAATAAGATCACCTCTCATTTTTGTAAACTCCAAAGTGTATATGTTTTCCTCATAAGACAACTCCTTTATCCCAGTTATCAGCCTATCATGCACTTTCTCTAAACTGTTTCTCGCACAAGTATATCCTTCTTTAACTAATGAAACTAAAACCATACACAAGACTCTAGGTGTGGCTTCACTAATATACTGTCCAGTTCCAGTAAGAGTTCCCACCTGTTGTACTTTATCCCCTTCTCAATGATGCCCAACATCCATTTGCCTTCCTAATTACTCATCATACATGCATACTAACTTTCCGTAATTCAAGGGAGACCTATATGTTACCCACTGAGCTCTGCAAACACTCCCTTCATTTAAGTAATATTCTACTTTTCCATTCTATTCTGCTGCCAATTCGTTTGCCCTTCTCTTGCTCCTTGGCAGACTGTATGTGTTCATCTCACAACTTGTTTTCCTATTTATCTTTGTATCGTCAGCAAATTTGGCTACAACATAGTCAGTTCCTTTATCCAAGTCATTAGTATGCTTCATAAATAATTGAAGACCTAGCTCTGATACCTGTGGCAGTTTTCCCCAATCCATTTGTCCAATTCTCTGTTTTCTCTCCATTATTCAATCCTCTATCCATGCCATTTATCATCCCTACATAGTAACTTTTACATAGCGCCTTATCAAATGCCTTTTGGAAATCCAGAGACATTACACTTACTGCACCTGTTTTTCTAACCTGCTTGTTACATCCTTGAAGAACTCTGATACATTTGTCAAACACAACATCCCTTTCACAAAACCATGTTGACTCTGCCATATTGTATTGTGATTTTCTACATATCCTGCTACTATTTCCCGAGCAATGGACTCCAGCACTCCATGACGATAGTGCTGTTTTTATATGCTTTAAGAATGAACAGCTGGCTACATTACAACCATGACTACACTTTCACTGATTGTAGGGTGCTCTAGGGCATCTAAGATTATGAAAGACAATATAAGTAGAAATATGTTGCATTTATTATTGGGTAAGAATGGGATAGGGCTCAGCTATGATGCATTTCTCATGACTGGTCAGCTTTCTAAAGATTACTACCTAGGATCATGTGGAAGGCTTGGCCCTTTAGTGAGGTATAGCCATATTCGATTAAGGGTAACCCACTTCAGGAGAAGACAGAAGAAATTTAAGAGATGAGTCACAGTGTCATTGAGATGTACAGCATGGAAACAGACTCTTCACCCAACTCGTCCATGCTGACCAGATTTCCTAAATTAATCTAGTCCCATTTGCCAGCATTTGGCACATATCTCTCCAAACCCTTCCTATTCATACACCAATCCAGATGCCTTTTAAATGTTGCAATTGTACCAGCCTCCACCACTTCCTCTGGCAGTTCATTCCATACACACACCATCCTCTGTGTGAAAAAGTTGCCCCTTAGGTCCCTTTTAAATCTTTCCCCTCTCACCTTAAACTTATGCCCTCTAGTTCTGGACTCCCCTGGGGAAAATACTTGACGTTCACCCTATCCATGCCCTTTATGATTTTATAAACCTCTATAGCCCTCAGCCCTCAGCCTCCAATGCTCCAGGGAAAACAGCCCCAGCCTATTCAGCATCTCCCTATAACTCAAACCCTGAAAACCTGGCAACATCCTTGTAAATCTTTTCTGAACCCTTTCAAGTTTCACAACATCTTTCCTGTAGCAGGGAGACCAGAACTGAACTCAGTATTCCGAAAGTCGCCTAACCAATAACTGAACAAAGAAGAAAACTTGTGCATGAGATTCCAAATTGCTGTTTTCCCTTGAAGGCACAAAGGTGAATTATTGCCTCCAGCTAACTTTTTTTTCCCAACTTTTATCATTAAAACAAGTGCTTTTCAAAACCAGTCAAACAAAAACGCCAAACACTGCAGAATGACAGTAATTGAAAGAGAAAGAATTTATGCACTTTTGACAGTTCTGATGGAAATCAAAGTTTGAGTTGGATCTGCAAGAGATCAATTAGCTCATCACAGAGCAAGCACACAGATTCTACAACTCCTGGTCTGCACTGCTCACTGCCACATTGGAAGTTACAGTCAAATCATTACTTAAACTGGAAGGCCATCACTATCTCCTTCCAAAGGGTCTCCCATCTATATTTGATCTGTGGATGCTACACTGTAAATTAATCTACCTCAGATGGAGTTTCTTCAGTAAGTGAATCCAATGGACACCTGTTGTGACAGGAAGTATGAGCCTTTTGTTAAGACTGAATTTCAACAGGATTACACAGCCAGATATCATCACATGTTGAAATATTTAGGACTGGTTCATACTGAGTCAGCGTTTCATTTCTGAAGTAGCTTTCCTGACCATGATTTGGAGATGCTGGTGTTGGACTAGGGTGGACAAAGTTAAAAATCACACAACACCAGGTTATAGTCCAGCAGGTTTATTTGGAAGCACGCTAGCTTTCAGAATGATACTCTTTCATCAGGTAGCTAGTGGGGCAGGATCATAGGACACAGAATTTATAGTAAAATATCAAAGTGTCATACAACTGAGGTGATGTATGAGACAAATCTAGATGGCTGTGAAATCTTTAATCACCTGGAATGGAGATGCAGATTTCAATTGAATAATATGACACACACAATTACCCTCTCTCCCTCACACACATGTACATGTACACACACACATAAGTCTACGGGCTGAATTTGCATTTACAGATACATTCTACTTTGTTCAAAGAGCCCCAACAAGAGAAATGGAGATTGACTCCATTCACACCTTCAACGCTTTAAAGGGAGATGATAGTGATAATGCTGTGAGACTGCTCATCCAGAAACCCAGGTGTTGTTCCAGGGACCTGGGTTTGAACCCTCCCAAGGCAGAATGTGAAATGTGGAATTAAGAATCTAGTGATGGCCATTAAACTATTATTGATTGTCAATAAAACCCCACCTGATTCACTGATGCGCCTTAAGGAAGGAAACTATTAACTGGTCAGGCCTACATGTGACTCCAGACCCACAGCAATGTGGTTTGCCCCTAACAATTAGGAATGGGCAATAAATGTTGACCTAGCTGGTAATACTCACATGCCATGAATGCATTATGAAGAGCAGGGTTTTATTTAATTTGTTTGTAGTTTAGTTTAAGTTAAGTAGATACGTTTGTTCTGGTAGAATACTAGGTCGTTCATTAATAATAATGTTGCGTTATGACTTTGTTGTGCAGCCTCTACTCTTCTGTTTCTTTGTTTTTTTTTGTATACAGGTGTTTTGTAAAAGGTTTAAAAAGGTCTTTAATAAAAATATTTTTCAAAAAAAGAGAAGGATGGTTGGGTTGGGAGATTGGAGCTAATGATGATGAAATGCTCTAAACAAGAGTCCCTATCCAGTGATGCAGTTGAGGCTGTCTCAAAGAACAAAGAACAAAGAAAATTTACAGCCCAGGAACAGGCCCTTCGGCCCTCCAAGCCTGAGCCGAACCAAATGTACTGTTTAAACCTGTCGGTCAATTCCTAAGCATCTGTATCCCTCTACTCCCCACCTACTCATGTATTTATCCAGACACATCTTAAATGAATCTACCGTGCCTGCCTCTACCACCTCTGCTGGCAACACGTTCCAAATGCCCACATCTCATTCAATGTTTTTAAGGCAAAGAACAGATAGATTTTTGAACAGTAAATGAATTAAGGGTTATGGTGAACATGTGAGTAAGTGGAGCTGAGTCCACAACACGATCAGCCATGATCTTATTGATGGCCTACTCCTGCTCCTAGTACTTATGGTCTTAGAATTCTTTGGGAACTCTTTTAGGAGAATGTCACTTATTGGAGGCAGCAGGTTCACTCTGAAAATGGAATTGAGGATGGGAATATGTTCTGCAGTTTTGTTTGATTCTCACTGGGAACGCTGGAAAACATCCAAAAGAGATTCACAAGAATGTTATCAAAAAGAAATCTGATGGCCCGTCACAAAAGGAAATGGCAGGATAAGTGACCAAAACTTTGTACAAAGAGATCGGCTTTAAAGATCACCTCCAAAGGGATGGAGCAGTTTGAGAGGCTAGGCAGGGAGGCTGGAGGACAGAATTGCAGAGCTAACAGGACATACGGCGGCACGGTGGCACAGTGGTTAGCACTGCTGCCTCACAGCGCCAGAGACCCAGGTTCAATTCCCGCCTCAGGCGACTCACTGTGTGGAGTTTGCACGTTCTCCCCGTGTCTGCGTGGGTTTCCTCCAGGTGCTCCGGTTTCCTCCCACAGTCCAAAGATGTGCAGGTCAGGTGAATTGGCCATGCTAAATTGCCCGTAGTGTTAGGTAAGGGGTAAATGTAGGGGTATGGGTGGGTTGCGCTTCGGCGGGTCGGTATGGACTTGTTGGGCCGAAGGGCCTGTTTCCACACTGTAAAGTAATCTAATCTAAAAAAGAAAGGACCAGGGTGCAGTTGGGAATGTACAACGTGTGGTTTAGTAAAGGACAGAGAAGCAGATTAATGAGTGAGCTCCTGATTGTTTGGGTTGAGTATGATTTCCATGGACATGGCCATTTCACATGTTCAGAAATCCTTAATCTTGTCACAGTCATGTCATCCTCGGGCTATATTGCATGCTCACAGGGCTGTGTGAACCTATTATACCTTCACAGACATAAAGCTGACGCTAGAGATAGTGTGCTTTGACACTGTTCCTAATCTTCTCACATTAGATATTGAACTCTCTTTAAACGGTGACAGTTTATAGGAAGCAAAGTAGTTTCAGCCTCTCGTATCTTACGGCATCCCAACTTTCTTATTGGAGCTCATCCCTCTGCTATTCTAAATTGAATATTATCTCCAGAATCCTGCATTTCAAACATTTGTCACCCTTTCAGACACAGATCTGATCATCTAGTGAATCTGAGCTACCAGGCTAAAAATGTTCACTATTTCCTTGTAGGATTTGTCTTTATGGAAATTGGAAACTTCCTCTAATCCCAGGATTAGATTGAACAAGCGTAGGTGCTGCAGTTGAGCCATTAATACTATGACTGGGACTCATCACTTTGTCCTTTGATTCCCACAGAAGATTATTTCTGAAAAATATACAGCCTTTCTCAATGACGCACAAAATTAAACATGTTCTTTTCTCCAATTTCCTCCCTGCCACTGCTTGATTTTCTGATGCTTATGTCCCAGTATCTAGAAACAGATTCAGCACTGAAGACATCCAGAGCTCTACTACTGCCACCACTTACCATAAATTAAGATAAATTATACATATATATATATATCATTGGATGCAGATTTGGACTTCAGTGCAGAATGCAGTCTGACATTGGGAATGCAAAATTACACAGGAAAGAAATTTAAAGGGATGCGGCTATAACATGGAATGTCCTGAAAGGGTCACATCAGTTCTGTAAGAGCATTGCTGAAAAAAATTACATTTTGTCAAAGTTTTTTGTCTTGCTCTCATCAGGACAGAGTTAATCATATTGCTGTGGATTTGGGGTCACGTGTAGGCCAGATATATACAAATGCCCAATTTCCTTCCCCAAAGGACATTCATGAACCAGCTAGGTCTTGCAAAAAATGATCACCATTGTCACGGTCACCATTACTGAGACTAACGTTTTATTTCAGATTAATTTTCACTGAATTGAAAATCCATCAACCGCCCTAGTAATATTTGAACCTGTGTCCCCCGGGCCTGGGCCTATGGATTACTCAGCCAGTAACATTACTGGACTCGGAGAAGACTGTGCTCAATAGCAAGGTAGAGCATTATCTGTTGGAGGTTGGTTTGTCCTCTAGTATCTCACACAAGACACCATTTTTCATGTGAGTTCAAAGGACAAGAATTTTCATTTGAATACAGCCTTTCATGGAAAAAAAATGTTAATGGTACTTCATGGTTTGTGAGGTTCCTTTGAATATTAGATGGATCTCTCTTTGGGGAACTTGTGGTCTGTTGTGATTAGAAAGATATCCTTTAGTAATGTGAGACCTGGGTCTAACTCCAAAATGTTTCTTCAAAACTGTTTTGGTATATATACTTCTCAGTAAATATGTCTCTCTCTTGTCCGGACTATTCCATTTCTGCACATGACGGCTAATGTCACCAGGGCAAAAGCGAGGACTGCAGATGCTGGAAACCAGAGTAGAGATCAGAGTAGTGCTGGAAAAGCACAGCAGGTCAGGCAGCATCCGAGAAGTAGGAAAATCAATGTTTCGGCCAAAATCCCTTCATCACAATGGAGGCAGGGAGCCTCCGGGGTGGAGAGGTAATTGAGGGGGTCTGGGGAGAAGGTAGCAAAGAGTACAATAGGTGAATGGGGGTGGGGATGGAGGTGATAGGTCAGAGGGGAGGGTGGAGCAGGTAGGTGGGAAGGGAGATTGGCAGGTAGGATGGGTCATGAGGACAGTGCTTAGCTAATGTCACCACAACACCAGTAATATGCAATAGATTTCACTATCATGACCAATTAACCTATTACACTACTCTTCACTGAGGTGGATAAGAGAGGGAGGGAGATACAAGTCAGAGAGTGAGGAGACAAGAGTCTTAAAGGAGGAGAGTGAATTGAAATTGATGGGAGTAATGGGGTAAGGGATGATTGATAAGTGCAACTTGGAGCAGGTTAGAATATGAGCCAATGTTAATGAAGTGGAAGTGGAGGGAGGGCAGGCTGGAAGGTGAACAAAGTCAACATTGCAGCAATCAGTGATACGAGAAGTCAGCAACACTTCTAGTATCCAGGACCACATTGGCCTGTGTGATTCTGCCATGTTATGTAGTACAGTCATTGAGCTTTTTTTTAAGCAGGAGAGCCAACCTATTTCTTTCCAGAGGCTCTCCTAACAATATTGGATTTCTGCCTGAATGCAGCAACTTCATCAATGTGAGAAGGGGCGTCTTCAGTCAGCTGGCTTTTGTGACCAATGGCAGACCTTTAGCTCAAAATGTTCAACACAGTTTTGGCGAGAACGTGCTTGTACATCATTAACTGGTTCACACACAAAATGAATCCAGATTTATAATTGACGTTAGATCAGACTCTAAACAGGAACAATGCAGACATGAATGACAACCACTCCTACAAAGCACCTGGAGAAATTCACATCTTACTTGAAGGACACTTCAGGAGCACTGTAACATTAAATAGCAGGGGATGGGCCTACGTTAGTGACTCCCCATACAGTCAGCTGCAAGTTTTGCCTCAGTCTTTCAAAATATTTAGTTATTAATTGTAGGCGACAGAGTCACTCTGACAGGCTAACCACACCAACTTCTTTTTCTGACAATAATATGCACTATGTACAAATAACGTGTTATCCTTAGTCCCCAGGCTGGAGCTAGTTGCATCATCGAACCAGGGTCCCAGTGTATTTCTGGATCAGTGGTGCTGGAAGAGCACAGCAATTCAGGCAGCATCCGAGGACAGGCAAAATCGACGTTTCGGGCAAAAGCCCTTCATCAGGAATAAAGCCAACGTGCCTAAAAAGCACAGCCTCCCTGTTAGGAATCTAGGAGAGTGAGGCATTGCATGTACAAACCAATGGACATTCAAAGGCATTGAATCATGAATACAAATGCTCACAGTCCTATCATTTATCATTCTGGTTGGAGACATTCCCCATCTTATGGGACAGATTGATACTGTGAATCACAATAACAAGTAGTTAGAACTCCTTAATGAGAAATAATGTAGTCCAGGTTTCCCCAAACAAGTCTATGAATGACCACTGATGACGTTAGTGGATGAATGTATTAATTTACCGATTGCTTTAACACAAGCATCAACAGGTTGAATGTAAAATTGCAGAGGAATCCATTACAAACACAATTACCATTCACTCTCTTAAAATCACCAACAGGAATTTCTAGCATTTGGTGCCTTTCACACCTTTCATTCTCATGTTTCAAAAAAGCTCAGTGCCTCTTTCATAAAGTAATACAAAATGGAGGATTTTCTACATTAGAAGCTGAACATATGGCCTATATTCATTGCACAGAGGTAACTCAGTGAGGGGACATTGCAAACTCTCCAAAAAAACTCAACAATTAACCTCTCCATACAAGCAATGAATTAAACCTTGGTACTATCAAGAAAAAACTCCAAGGAGTCCACAAAGCAGACAGAATGGAACCCAAAGATATCATCAGGAAGAAAACTGACGAGACTGGAGAATGAATTAATATCAACTTCCTCCATCACTCTGAATGGAAATGTAGCGATGTCTCTGCCTACAACTGGGAGCTCACTACCGACTTTGATTCAGAATAAAAACTTCAACCTTTCGTCAACAAACAGAGAGAGTTATTGGGTTACACACTTCACTGACTGCCATGAATTGTTCAGGATCATTCAATATGACGAAGTGCTGAGTGGTTGGATCAGAGCTTCATTTAGGATGAAGTTTACCTGAATGAGCCAGGTGTGTCAACTTAAAGATACCATCACCTGTTGAAATATGGGAAATGTCAAAAGAAATCAGTGAAGAGTATGTGTATACAATAACCTCCTTACAGCCAGCATTCCTAATCGGCAACATATAGCATAATTGATTGCTTCAAGGTACGCTGCTCCATATCCTGCTTTGTTTATCTGTGTAAATTGCACTTGTTGGTGACAGACTTTGAAATAGAGGAGATTCATTCCAACTGGACATTGTCACCTTGGATTCCATCTAACAACTCGGTTGACAGTAAATCTGATGACCTAATGATTGAGTCACTTATCAGTAGCTGGCACCAGCAGTGCTGCGTCCTTTAAAAGTCTAACATCAAACAAGTAATAGCTTTATGCAAATGTTATGATAATTGTTTTCTATGCGTTTTCCAAAAGTCACATTCTTACCTCATGTCTTGCTTAGGAGTGGTGACCTTGGAAATGATAGGGACTGGGGGCAGGGAGACTTCCTTGCCCATGACTCCTAGCAAAATGTACATTGGTTCTGCAAACAGAAGGCCTAATACGGTCTCACAGTCACAGAAAGTAAATGATAGGAACGCCAGTTTTGTAGCTCTGTTTTGAAATGTGCTTACCGTATGGAAGTTGAAAAAAACTCATCTCCTAACAACGTTCCTTCACATTCCAGCACTGGAGAGATTGAAGAAGAGGTGGGGAAACAGGCCCAAATGTCAGCTCAGTCATCATCACAAACTGATGAGCAATGGAATTAGAGCGACGTGGAGTGAATCATCCTCAAAGTGAGAAGAACAGAAAATGAACAATGATTGGTCCCATGCTGTTCAGAACTCCACAGAGTGAGGAGTCACTCATTCACTCGTTCACAATGTAATGGCGCACTGCTGGCTGAAAGGTCAGTTAAAGTGGATTTTGGTGGATTAGTTTTCTGAACGCTTAGGCCAATTTGATACATCAAACCATCATCTGGGTTTAGAGAGATGCATTCCAAGGTGGGGGAACGGGAAAACATTGTGGCTTTAAGAGCTGCTCCTTTTTTGAGGTATTTTAGGTGTTGGAGGTGATTTCCTCGAATTCCAGGAGCAGCAATTACTGTTTTATAAGCTGTTGCATTGTTGTGGAACTTTGGGGATAAAAGGTCAAAACAACGGCACTTTTAAACGGAGGAAGACAGACAAAAGATAGTGAGCACATGGTCAGTGAGGGAGAGAGAGAAAGAAACCTACAATGCTAACTGACACAGCAGTGAATCTGCAAAGTTACTGCCTTTGCTGTCTCAGTTCATATATCTCTGGACATTGGAGTGCATCAAAGAAAGATTAACAAACAGCAAAATTCACAGCTAACCTTGGAGGGACCAGTGTGGGCGAGCTCACAGCACAAGAACAGATAAGTGCATAGTTTTTTTTAATATGTTATCTTGCTGTAAGTTTAAAATAGTGAGTAGAGTGGGTTCTTTCTTGATTTTCTGTTTTATTGAGATCTGTCCCTTGATTAAATTTTTAAAATATAAACCATAAATACTAAGTTAGCTGAAAGCACTGTTTTTAGAGCAATAAGACCGTGCTATTTTCTGGGTCTGTAGATTGTGAAGGAGAAAAGATGGCCTTTAGGAGAGGAATATGCTCTTTCTGTCGGATGTGGGAGTTTAGGGAGAGTTTCCATGTTACTGATGATTATGTCTGCAGGAAGTGTCTGCAAGAAGTGTCTTTGGTTGCGAATCCTATCAGATCGCATAGATCAGTTGGAGCGGCAGTTAGAGGCAATAAGGAATTTGTAAGAGCCAAGGGATGCGATGGATGGCAGTTATAGGAAGGGAGAAAAGCCGCAGATATAGTCAAGGAGATGGGTTAATTCCAGGAAGTGTAGAGGGGAGTAGGCAGGTAGTGCAGGAGTCTTCTGTGGCTATCCCCATTTAAAACAATTATGCTGCTTTGGAAAACGCAGGGGGTGATGGACTCTCAGGGGAATGTAGCACAAACAGCCAAGTTTCTGGTATCAAGACAGGCTCAAATGTAATGAGGGGTATGTTGGGTTCCAAACGATCAATTGTGATAGGGGACTTTCTAGTCAGAGGCACAGACAGATGTTTCTGCGGCCAGCAGTGAAAAATCAGAATGGTGTGTTGCCTCCCTGGTGCCAGGATCAACGATATCTCAGAGAGGGTGCAGAATGTTCTCAAAGGAAAGAGGGACCAGCAAGAGGTCATTGTACACATTGGGACCAATGACTTAGGAAGGGAAAAGGATGAAACTCTAAATGGAGATTACAAAAAGTTAGGCAGGAATTTAAAAAGGAGGTCCTCGAGGGTAGTGATATCTGGATTACTCCCGGTGCTATGAGCTAGTGAGGGCAGGAATAGGAGGATAGAGCAGATGAATGCATGGCTGAGGAGTTGGTGTATGGGAGAAGGATTCACATTTTTGGATCATTGGAATCTCTTTTGGGGTAGAAGTGACCTATACAAGTAGGACAGATTGCTCCTGAATTGGAAGGAGACTAATATACTGGCAGGGAGATTTGCTAGAGCTGCTCAAGAGGATTTAAACTAGTAAGGTGGGGGGGTGGGACCCAGGGAGATAGTGAGGAAAGAGATCGATCTGAGACTGGTACAGTTGAGAACAGAAGCGAGTCAAACAGTCAGGGCAGGCAGGGACAAGGTAGGACTAATAAATTAAACTGCATTAATTTCAATGCAAGGGGCCTAACAGGGAAGGCAGATGAACTCAGAGCATGTTAGGAACATTGGACTGAGATATCATAGCAATTACAGAAACATGGCTCAGGGATGGGCAGGACTGGCAGCTTAATGTTCCAGGATACAAATGCTACAGGAAGGATAGAAAGGGAGGCAGGAGAGGAGGGGGAGTGGCGTTCTTGATAAAGGATAGCATTACAGCTGTGCTGAGGGAGGATATTCCCGGAAATACATCCAGGGAAGTTATTTGGGTGGAACTGAGAAATAGGACAGGGATGATCACATTATTGGGATTGTATTATAGACCCGCTAATAGTCAGAGGGAAATTGAGAAACAAATTTGTAAGGAGATCTCAGTTATCTGTAAGAATAATAGGGCGGTTATGGTCGGAGATTTAACTTTCCAAACATCGACTGGGACTGCCATAGTGTTAAAGGTTTAGATGGAGAGGAACTTCTTAAGTGCGTACAAGACAATTTTCTGATTCAGTTGGTGGATGTACCTACTAGAGAAGGTGCAAAACTTGACCTTCTCTTGGGAAATAAGGCAGGGCAGGTGACTGAGGAGTCAGTGGGGAAGCACTTTGGAGCCAGTGACCATAATTCTATTAGTTTTAAAATAGTGATGGAAAAGGATAGACCAAATCGAAAAGTTGAAGTTCTAAACTGGAGGATGGCTAATTTTGACCAATGTTTAGGCAAGAACTTTCGAAAGCTGATTGGGGGCAGATGTTCGCAGGTAAAGGGACGGCTGGAAAATGGGAAGCCTTCAGAAATGAGATAACAAGAATCCAGAGAAAGTATGTTCCTGTCAGGGTGGAAGGAAAGGGATAGGTGTAGAGAATGCTGGATGACTAGAGGAACGAAGCATATGTCAGGTATAGACAGGACAGATCGAGTGAAGCCTTAGAAGAGTATAAAGGCAGTAGGAGTATACTTCAGAGGGAAATCAGGAGGGTAAAAAGGGGACCTGAGATAGCTTTGGCAAACAGGATTAAGGAGAATCCAAAGGGATTCTATAAATACATTAAGGACAAAAGGGTAACCAGGGAGAGAATAGATCAGCAAGACGGCCTTTATGTGGAGATGCAGGAGATGGGGAAGATACTAAATTAATATTTTTCATCAGTGTTTACTGTCGAGAAGGTATAGAATGTAGGGAAATAAATGGTGACAGCTTGAAAAATGTCCATATTACAGAGGAGCAAGTGCTGGATTACTTGAAATGCATAAAAGTGGATAAATTCCCAGGACCTGATCAGGTTATAGAGTTATATATATCCTATATAACTCTATAAGTGGGAAGCTAGGGAAGTGATTGCTGGGCCCCTTACTGAGATATTTGTATCATCGATAGTCACAGGTGAAGAAGTGGCAGAAGGGTGAGCAGCAACGTCTCCTTGAAGCACGGTTGAAGGCAGCCGAGAAGGCCTATTTTGACAGACCCTTGTTGGTCAAACTACAGAGAATTATGTCACTGCGGTCTGCACTAAATTCCATGCTCACGCAGACGACAAAGAAGGAGCTGGCTTTTGCAAAGCAATGGTTATACCAGCATGGTGACAAGCCAGGCAAATACTTAGCATACCTTGCCAGAAAAAGGAGTGCCCCACAACCCATTACAGCGATTAGGGAAGGGTCCGGGAACCTAACATGTGATTCGAAAAAGATTAATGTGGCATTCCAGAGATTCTACTCTAAGTTATACCAGTCTGAGGATTGTGAGGAGGGGCAGGCCAAAATAGAATCCTTTTTTAGGGATCTGAAGCTCCCGGGTGTGAGTCCTGAACAACAGTTCTTTCTCAATGCCCCATTATCAGAGCAAGAAGTGCAGGAAGCTGTGAGGCAACTTCAGAGTAGAAAGGCGCCCGGTCCTGATGGACTTTCCAGTGAATTCTATAAGGAATTTACAAGAACACTGTCAGGCCCGATGCTCAATATGTTTAATGATTCATACAGTTATGTTTGTCTCCCACCATCTCAGAGAGGCCAATCTTTCACTTATCCTTAAAAAAGGGAAGGATCCGGAAGACTATGCTTCGTACAGGCCCATTTCGCTCTTAAATGTGGACTTTAAAATCCTCTCTAAGACTTTCACGTTAAGGCTGGAGACTATTATTAAAGAGGATCAGACGGGCTTTATAAAGGGTCACAGATCCTCCAGTAACGTTAGGAGGCTGCTTAATGTAATTCAAGCATGCCAACAGCAGTCAATACAGGGATTGGTGATTTCTCTAAATCAGAGAAGGCATTTGACCGAGTTGAGTGGCCGTACCTTTTCTATACCCTAGACCGGTTTGGTCTGGGCGAAGTCTTTATAAGATGGGTAAAGGTTCTCTACGGTGACCCTCTCGCAGCAGTTATCACCAACGGGGTATGATCAAGCAATGTTAATATTTTTAGGGACAGTCAGCAGGGCTGTCTCCTTTTACCACTGCTTTTTACGTTGGTGATTGAACTATTGGCGGAGGCCATTCGTGGGGATCCCAATATATCAGCTCCAGAAGTGCGGTCAAATTTACATAAGATGTTGTATGCAGACAATGTACTAATTTTCTTGACAAATCCAGCAGTTTCAGTGCCTTTCCTGATACAATGCATTCAGCGTTTGCCACCTTTTTGGGGTACAAGATTAATTTTGCGAAATCAGAGGCTATGTCTATGGGTAGTCTTACGAAGGAGCTAGGGGTGACTATAGATTCCCACTGAGGTGGTCACTGGGGGGTTTTGTATGTTTGGGCATATTCATTACTCCAGTTCTGGATCGGCTGTTCAAAGCCAATTTTATCCAATTATTTGGAAAAATTAAACAAGATCTTCAAAGATGGGAACACTTCCAGCCTCATGGTTGGGTCGGATAGCGCTTATTAAGATGAATATTCTCCCTCGTTTGCTATACCCTATACGGATGCTCCCCCTGATTTTCAATAAGCAAACTCTGGTTCAGCCCCTTTATTTGGCATCGTAAGCGGACCCTCATTAAATTTGCCAAACTGGATTTTCCAGACGTTAAAAATTACCATCTAAGCTCACTTTTGACCGACGTGAGTGACTGGGTTTGTGGGGATCCTCTTTCAATATGGTTAGATATCGAAGCCTCCCAGCCCCCCTTACTAGTTTGCTGTTTTTGGATAAGATGAGGACAGTGAGGGAATATTGCCATAACCCAATAGTCATCAATACTGCAATTTGGCAGAGGGAAGGCAATATTGGCAAAACATCTTTGTTTACACCTTTAGTGGGTATGCCGAGTTTTCATAGGATGATAGATTCAGGATTTAAACGTTGGGCAGCTAGGGGTATATCCTGCATGGGTGATTTATTTGAGGGAGATGTAATGATGTCCTTCGATCAGTTAGTACGGAAGTACGAGTTACCTAATAGAGACCTCTTTCCTTTTTTAAAGTTAGGGATTTTATTCAAAAACAAACCACATTTTTGACTGATTCCTACAAATCTGACATAGAAAGAGGGGTGCTCAGTGCTAAGAGTACACTCTCTGTCAGTATTTTATATCACCAATTGGGGGGTGCCACCTCAGATGATTCTGATCGACTCTGCAAGATGTGGGAAAGAGAGCTGGGTGTTGAAGTTTCTTCAGAGGCATGGGAGGATATTTGGGAGAATGCAAGGAAGATATCAATTTGCAATAGGACCCATACTTTACAGTTGAAGATTCTCCACAGGGTCCACTTAGCCCCAGACCGTTTGTCAAAATTTAAACCAGGGGTATCTTCAGCATGCCCCAAGTGCAAGGTCTGTACGGGTACTCTTACCCATTGTCTTTGGTCTTGTGACAGGCTTCAAACATATTGGAGCGCTGTGGTGGGTGCAATGGAGAGGATTTTGGTCGTAAGGGTGGAGAAGGACCCTATCTCTCTCCTTTTGGACCAGCCCACTATATTTCCTGCAGATGTGCATAAGAAAAAACTTTTCAATATTCTTACATTCTGTGCAAGGAAGAATATCTTGCTAGGTTGGATATCAGAAAACCCCCCAGGCCTGTCGGGTTGGCGGAAGATTGTTATGGAGCATATTCCCCTGGATTTTCTCACAAATATGGTACACCACAAAACTGAGAATTTTTACAAGACATGGCAACCCTTTTTGGAATACCTGGACACAGATTTATCTGCCACAACTAACAAGGGCTTTTATATAGCCATAATGATTGTGTTTCATGAGTCCAATATGCAAGGAAGAGGAACTGTGAACATATGAGCGTTTTGTTTGGTCGGGCTGAGTTATTACTATTTATTAGTTTGTTGTTGGTTATTTATTTATTTAGTTAAATAGCCAGTTGGGTTTTTTTAAATTCTATATTTTTCTATACATGTTTATACATTTGTATGAGGGTGGTTTGGAGATTTTTTTTATTTCGGGTGTTCTTTTGTACTGTTTTGAATTGTATTGTTTTGTACTTGTTGTAATATTAAAAAATCTATTTTTTCAATGAAAATATATTTTAAATAAATTGGAGGTGTAGTGGACAGTGAAGAAGGTTACCTCAGAGTACAATGGGATCTTGATCAGATGGTCCAATGGGCTGGGGAGTGGCAGATGGAGTTTAATTTAGATAAATGTGAGGTGTTGCATTTTGGGAAAGTAAATCTTAGCAGGACTGATACACTTAATGGTAAGGTCCTAGAGAGTGTTGCTGAACAAAGAGACCTTGGAGTGCAGGTTAGTTCCTTGAAAGTGGAGTCGCAGGTAGATAGGATAGTGAAGAAGGCATTTGGTATGCTTTCCTTTATTGGTCAGAGTATTGAGTACAGGAGTTGGGAGGTCATGTTGCAGCTGTATAAGACATTAGTTAAGCCACTTTTGGAATATTGTGTGCAATTCTAGTCTCCTTCCTATTGGAAGGATGTTGTGAAACTTGAAAGGGTTCAGAAAATATTTACGAGGATGTTGCCAGGGTTGCTGTTTTGAGCTATAGGGAGAGGCTGAATAGACTGGGGCTGTTTTCCCTGAAGCGTCAGAGGCTGAGGGGTGACATTATAGAGGTTTATAAATCCATGAGGGGCATGGATAGGGTAAATAGGCAGGGTCTTTTCCCTACAGTGGAGGAGTCCAGAACTAGAGGGCATAGGTTTAGAGTGAGAGATGAAAGATATAAAAGGGACCTAAGGGATAACTTTTTCACACAGAGGGAGGTGTGTGTATGGAATGAGCTGCCAGAGGAAGTGGTGGAGGCTGGTACAATTACAGCATTTAAAAGACATTGGGATGGGTTTATGAATAGGAAGGATTTAGAGGGATATGGGCCAAGAGCTGGCAAATGGGACTAGATTGGGTTGGGATATCTGGTCGGCATGGACAAGTTGAACCAAAGGGTCTGCTACTATGCGGAACAGCTCAATGACTCTGTGGCTCTAAGTTCTAAGCTTTGCCTATGTCCTCCACTCCTTGCAGTTCTTGGTGAATAATTCCTCCACCTGTCCCACACCAATTTTTGCTTTCTCCTGAAGGGTTGAATTTTGCTGCTTGCATTTCTGTTTGCACCTGCTCCCTTGACAGTGGAGTCGCAGGTAGATAGGATAGTGAAGAAAGTGTTTGGTATGCTTTCCTTTATTGGTCAGAATATTGAAGACAGGAGTTGGGAGGTCATGTTGCAGCTGTATAAGACATTAGTTAGGCCACTTTTGGAATATTATGTGCAATTCTGGTCTCCTTCCTATTGGAGCATGTTCCCTATTTAATCGTCATCATGATGGCCATCACCGAGCTCAATACATCTTGGCCCTAAGCTTTTCCAGTGGAGCCTTACTGTATAGCCGTCAGGACTGGGTACCCTTGCTGACTTCCTATCCCTTGGCCCAGTGGCAATGCTGTGCTCCAACTTCCAAACTACAAACAGTAAGAGCTAGAGATTAAAGTGGAGATCTGTCCCATTGGTCCTCACTGTTCAATGCAGTTACTAAAACGTTGGTGGTGTTCCTTTGTCAAACACTTATTTGATCTGGTTTTCTGTCTCATTCATTGTTTTGTTTTCCTTCTTGTCATATTTTTATGCTCTCTCTCCCTCAACCACTTCCATTTTGTTTTGTCTGTTCAATATTAGTTCCACATTCTGTCAACCCTTCCCTGCAGGAATTGTTGCACTTCCTTAGTTACACTGGATTTCCAATAGAATCACAGACTTTGTTTTTTCATTTCAGTCTGTGCCTCTCATATTTTCCTCTCTGAGTAATGTTGTAAGTCTATCAGACTTGAATCTCTCTCCATCCCCCCCATCCAACACCAGACGTAACTGAATTGGCAGCACCCCAGTACTCATATGCGTCTTCCTAGAAATCTTGATTCGAAGGGAAGCTATTTAATTTCAGGAACCTGAATTGCATCCTGCCTCAAACAGAAGAGATATAAGTATCCTCTCTCTCTCTCTCTTTCTCTCAGTGATGACAGTTGAGTCTCACAATCTGGGTTCTAGTAAAAGCTGCTGGTCATTAAAAAGTGAAGACAATGGAACTGAAGATATTAAAAATAAATAGGTGCATGGCTGGCTCCCTCTGGTGGGGGCATGTGTAATTACATATCAGTACAGTGACATCAGCCTTTGTAATGTTACCGAAAGATTAATGCACCCTACTCAAAAAACTTTCCTTTAATATCACTTAACACTTCTGTTAAATTGTAGATAAATCATTTCATATACTGAGGGATATCATCATGTTGTGTAGCTTCCGAGTAATGATCTTGAATACATTTGTCCTTTCCTTCAAATATCAGGGTTCTACAGGACAACAGTTCCTGCCTGGCAGGTTACCATGCATAGTTCCTAATTGACAGCAATAACTTGACTCAACTGGTACAAGTCAGAAGGTTCCATGTCAGGATTTGAACATACAACATAGTCTGACACTCTTGTACTAAGGACGGTGTTGCATCGTTAGCTGTGATGGCCCTCATTTAAGCTGATACACTGGAGTTCTAAAGTGGTCAGAAAGATTCCAGGCACTATTTGAAGGGAAGTTCTCCCTGTACCCTGGACTGCAATTCTCCATTAACTGACACCAAACTATCAAATATAGAATCATAGAATCCCTACAGTGTGGAAGCAGGCCATCGGCCCATTGAGTCGACACTGACCCTCCAAAGAGCATCCTACCCAGACCCACCCCCACACCGTACCTCTGTAACCCTGAATTTCCCATGGCCAATCCACCTAACCTGCACACCTTTGCACTGGGGTGACACAGTTATTGGTGACTGTGGTACATACAGAAAGTGCTGAAAAATCTCAGCAGTTTGGTAGCATTTATGGCGAGAGGAATAGAGATAATGCTTTGAGTCCAATGTGATTTTTTCAGAACTGCGGTTTTGAAGGAGTGTCACACTGGACTCAGAATGTAAACTGTTTCTCTCTCCACAGATGCTGCCAGATCTTCTGAGTTTCTCCAGCAATTTCTGTTTTTACTTCATATTTGCAGCATCTTCAGTATTTTACTTTTACTGATGCCTGTGGGACATCTTGCCGCATGGCAATTATGTTTGCTGAGACAATAGTCAGTGCATTTCAAAACAAAACTGCATATGAAATGCTTTGTAACAAGTCTGCAGCATCCAGTAAGTTACTGCACAACTTATATGGCCACTGCAAACACCCAGTTACATTGGCAAATATCCAGCATACGGGCAATTCATTCCTTTTACATCGTAAGTGTCAAATGATTCTTATAAAAGCAGAGCAATTCAGAAAAGAACATTAACTACAGTAATTTTACATAGATTCACTAGCTTTGGTTTGGATCAACACTGCGTGAGGATGAGGATTTCTGTTACTGCAATGACTCGTCTTCATCAGTTGAAGAGTCTGAAAACCAACACAACATTTCACCTTGCTATTCCCTTTCTGTTATCTTCTCCTTATTCAAGATCCATTAGTCTACATTTTCTAGCAAGCCCCCAATGTAGTGACCAGATGCATAATGTGTCTCGAATTTGTGAATCCTTTGTTCTGATTGGCTAACACCAATCCTGCAGGATTAATTATCTGTCTGAAGTTGCGTTGTATCTTCAAAGCCCTTGGTGTCTCCAACAGTTCATTGATATTTGAATCCTTTTCTAACGTCCTTGTTGCGAGTTTGTTGGAGTTGTTCCGAATTTGCTGTGTTTCCAACTGTTTTCCATGTCTATTCAGCTCCTCTGTTTTTACCCTCCTACATTGTGGGTACTCTTTGCTCCCCTTCCCATTGTAAAGTAATAGTAGAGCCATCTCCCCTTCCAGGCATCAACACCCCCAAATCCAATCAAGCTCAAGGATTTTGGCCAGAAACTCATACCATATGCAGGAGGTGAGGCGGACGATCCAGTTTACAATCTTCTGGTATCCCCTCTAAAACAGAGAGAGAGCTCGAAAAGCAAAGTGGGACAGCACAGGTTTCAAAAATCAACCATTTATTACTGAGAGTTTCTTGTTTAACATTAATTCTGTTGACAACTCGTCCAAAATTTTTTTGGTCATGATCAGATGTGCCTGAGACAGTGTTCCCAACATGTTCCAGGAAAATGAATGCACATTGCTGGACAGATTGCCATGCTCCCATTTTTGACATCAAATTAAGTCCAGTTAAGAAATACTGAAGCAATGAATGTCATTTTTCCCCGACAGGCTGGTGGTAGCTACTTATGGGCTCTTGTGGAATAAGGGATTTGGGACCATAGGAGAGAGTGTAGATAGTGTCATATGCCGCTGGCTGGTTCTCTTCTTTTCTCTTCAATTTAGCTAACTTCTCCTCCAAAAGGCCAAAATTTGTAGGAGGAGCTGAAAGTAAACAGATATAAAAGACATCTCTGAGTTCCAACTACAGCAGCTTATATTCACAGACATGTGGTAAAATATCCCATTGCGGTCTCCAATTAAAATGGGTGCCAAGCCATGTAACACAGAGCATGGTCAAAGAGGGAAGTCTTAAGGAGCATCTTAAACAGGGAAGTGAGGTAGAGAAGAAAAGGGGAGCGTGTCTTAGGAGGGATTAAAGATTTTAAGACCTCACCTCCGTTAGCTCAGTTGGCTGGGCACCTGGTCTCTGATACAGAAAGATGCTAAAAGCATGGGTTCAATTCCCAAAGTGGCTGAGGTTACTCTAAAGGACTATCCTTCTCAACTGCTTTCTCTAGGGTGGTATGGTGGCTCAGTGGTTAGCACTGCTACCTCTTAGTGCCAGGGACCTGGGTTCGATTCCCACCTTGGGTGACTGTCTGTGTGGAGTTTGCACATTCTCTCCGTGTCTGTGTGGATTTCCTCCCACAGTCCACAGTCCACAGTCCACAGTGCAGGTTAGGTGAATTGGCCATGCTAAATTGCCCATAGTGTTAGGTGCAATAGTCAGGGGTAAATGTAGGGGAATGCGTCTGAGTGGGTTACTCTTCGGAGGGTCGGTGTGGACTTGTTGGACTGAAGGGCCTGTTTCCATACTGTAGGCAATCTCCAACAGATATATAGGGCTGCCAGTAGGAAGAGTAATTACAGGCTTCATCCTTGTTCAGGACTGAACTAACTGATCTCAAAGGCCATAGCCAGGTGGGGCTTAGCAGCACAAACATTGCAACAGGGAAACAGCTCTGGATTCTTTAGCATTATCTGCTAGAAATCTCAGGCGTGAATAGCACATGCATGGGTCTTGAGAACCTCCCAGCCTCTTCAGTCCCCAGTACCACCTTTGGAGAAATAAGCTGCCAAGACGTCTTACTGATGAATAACTGCCCGAGCAATGGAGTTGCTAACACCCAGTCAACCATACTCTGCCAATCATCAGTCTCTTCACAGGAGGAAGAAGATACAGAAAGGGGAGAGAATAAGCACAATACGCTCTGTGATCCATACCTATTAATGGGAAGTCAGTACGCTCTGGGACCCAGGCTGATCGCCTCGCATTCCATTTACGAAGTGGAGGCAAACATGGGTTTGGACGCCGATTAATATGTTCATCGTAGTGAGTAACGTAGTACCAGGAGCATGGAACGTTGTGATGAGAGAATAATACTGTAATAGGTACACCCTGAAAAAAAACAAAGCAGCTCATTTAGAGTTTCTCCACTGACTTATCACTATCACCCCCCAACTACGTCCACCTATCACCTTCCCAGTTCTTCCCCCCACAGCCCACCCCCACTCCCCTATTCATCACTCATCCCCCTAACCCCTCCACATTCCTGATGAAGGGTTTATGCTTGAAACGTCGATTATCCTGCTCTTCGGATGCTGCCTGACTTGCTGTGCTTTGCCAGCACTATACTTTTCAACTTTGGCCCACTAGCATCTGCAGGCCTCACTTTCTCCTAGAGTCTCTTCCTGGTCAAGTACTGTCTGAGGAAGCGTTAATCATAAGGGTTCTCAAGGTGGCTCACAGCTCCAGTGACCCGGGTCCGATTCCACCTTTGGATGACTGTCTGTCTGGAGTTTGCACATTCTCCCTGAGTCTGCCTGGGTTTCCTTTGGGTGCTCCGGTTTCCTCCCACTGTCCAAAGATGTGCAGATTAGGTGGATTGGTAATACTAAATTACCCACGATATCCAGATATGTGCGGACCCTAATGGATTTGCCATGTGGAATGCAGGGTTACAGAGATGGGATAGTGGGTAGGTCTGAGTGGGATGCTCTTTGGAAGGCCAGTGTAGACTTGATGAGCTGAATAGCCTGCTGCTACACTGTAGGCTTCTATGATTCAAGGGCTCCTGATTTACAATGAATCAAATCCTGTCTTTTTTACCTGAGATTACAGGGTTGTTGAGATTAATGTTCAGAGAGACACACACCAATTGTTTTATTGTTGGCTAAACATCTGAATCCCCCAGACACTGAGAGGATTACGCCAGCCCATAGGAATTTCCCCAAACTTCATTACCAGTACAGAGCGGTACACACCTAGCAAAGCACTTTCCATCAGTTTCGTGCTGCTCAGACAGAGGGAGGTAGAGTTCTAGTGAAAACAGATCAAGATCACTTCTCAGCAAAGGTACCTGGAAGGAGCTGTGATGACCACTATCTCAGACTGAATCACCTTCAGAGGTATTTCAGCTCACTGATGGCTTCCAAATTCCACCTTGCAAATGGACTGACCCGAATGGGAAATGGAAGGAGAGTGGGTCAGTACTTGATGACTGACACTGACACAATGGGCCAAAGGGCCTTTTTCTAGGCTGTAATACTCTACCAGTCTATGACCAGATTGGCTAGTTACAATATCGGTGTGGTGAATACTATTGTAATAGGAAAGTCATCAACTCCTTGTTATTAAACTGATAAATCACTGCACAACGGCATATGTTAATGGAGGTGAATTTGAAGCTTACGAAAGCAATATGAGAGGTAGACAATGTTTGCTGTTGAAATAGAGCACCAAGGAGACATTCACTCCCAATTAGCACTCAGATGGCATCTTAGGATACAAGGGGAACCTGCAAACAGCAGTGGATGCTCAGACTTTGGGGTGTCATGGGTCCCTGACTCCTCAGCAGGATTCTGCATGACGGCCCACAGATCACTTTTCTTTGTGACCAAGATAATAGCGACAAGCAGCCTAGACAAATCAGCAAGAGCTCCTGTTTCAGGTTGCTTTCCATCCACCCTTGCTGCTAAGTGTGGGCAATACCCCTTATCCAAACAGATTCACTGACTGGACTCAGATATTTGGAGCAGGAACCAGACACCAGCTGGTGCCCACTGAAACAAACTCCAGCACACACTTCCTCCCCAACCAGCACTGTGACACGTACTCAAAACCATTTCGTATCTGTCTGATCGCCAGGGTTCAGAAAGCATTTTTCCCAAATGCTATTCAACATTCCTGGTTCGAAGAACCACTTATCTTACCCTCACCCCCACCCTTTGCCCCCTCTTCATCTCACCTGATGCTTTTTCTGGATTAGAACTTTCTCTCTGATATCTGGCATGGTGTATGGATAGCGCTTGTAGTCAGCTCGGTATGTGGTGGTCCCGAAGCAAGTCCCCTTGATGAACTGTATGAACCAAAAGAAAGAGTCTCTGGTGATCTACAGTAGAATTAAAAGCAGCCTGCTTGACTGATACCCCATCCGTTACCTTAACCATCCACTCACTGCACCACCAACCCATCACAGCGGCAATGTATACTGTCCACGAGATACACTGCAACAACTTGCCAAGACTCCTTCAACAACATCTCCCAAACCCACAACTTCAACCACCCAGAAAGAGCAGGACAGCGGACACATGCTTACACTGCCACCTGTCAGCCATCCTGCAAACTACATGCTTGGCAATACATTGCTGTGGAGGAGAAAATGAGGTCTGCAGATGCTGGAGATCAGAGCTGAAAATGTGTTGCTGGAAAAGCGCAGCAGGTCAGGCAGCATCCAGGGAACAGGAGAATTGACGTTTCGGGCATAAGCCCTTCTTCAGGAATGAGGAAAGTTTGCTGTGTCTTCACTGTTACTGGGTCAAAATTCTGGAACTCCCTCCCTAAAAGCACCTCGATGTACTCTCACTGCAGATATTTCAGAGAAAGATCTCCAACAGCTCACAATCATTCAGTCATAGAGATGTACAGCATGAAAATAGACCCTTTAATCCAACTCGCCCATGACAACCAGATATCCTAACCTAATCTAGTCCTGTTTGCCCATATCCTCTAAACTCTTCCTATGCATATACCCATCCAGATGCCTTTTAAGTGTTATAATTGTACCAGCCTCCACCACTTCGTCTGGCAGCTCAATCCATACACACACCACCCTCTGCATGAAAACGTTGCACCTTATGTCCCCTTTAAATCTTTCCTCTCTCACCCTAAACCCTATGCCCTCTAGTTCTGGACGCCCCCACCCCACGGAAAAGACCTTCTCTATTTACCCTATCCATGCCCCTCATGATTTTATAAACCTCTGTAAGGTCACCCCTCAGCCTCTGACACTCCAGGGAAAACAGTCCCAGCCTGTTCAGTCTCTCCCTATAGCCTCTCCAAGATGGAGGAAGGGAAAAAACTGAGGTTGTAAGAACTGCTCTTTTTTTGAGGCACTTTCAGTGTTGGAGCTGATTTCCTTGAATATCAGGAGCAATAATTACTGTTTTCATGGGATCCCTGCAGTATGGAAACAGGCCATTCAGCCCAATAATTCCACACCAACCCTCCAAAGAGTAACTCACCCAGACCCACTCCCCTACCCTATTACTCTACATTTACCCTTGACTATTGCATCTAATCGACACATCCCTGAACACTACGGGCAATTTAGCATGGTAGTTCACCTGACCTGCACATCTTTGGATTGTGGGAGGAAACCAGAGCACCCGGAGGAAACCCACAGACATGAGGAAAATGTACAAACTCCACACAGACAATCACCTGAGATTGAGATCAAACCCAGGTCCCTGGCACTGTGAGGCAGTAGTACTAACCATTGAGCCACAGTTTTATAAGCTGTTGCATTGTTTTGGAACTTTGGGGGAAAAGGAAATCAAGACAATGGCACTTTAAAACTGTTGAAGTGAGACAAAGGCAGTGACCACATGGTCAGTGAATCAAGCTTCTTAAGGGCAACTCGAGTTGGGGAAATAAATACCAGCTTTTCCAGTAACCCTGAGCTCCTGAGAATAAATTTCACCTTGTTTTGAAACAGAATCAGAAATTGCTAGAAAATCTCAGCAGGTTTGGCAGAATCTGTGGTAGGAAAGCAGAGTTAATGTTTTGGGTCAAGTGACCCTTACTCAGAACTGGTTGTAGCTGGGAAAAGGTTGGTGTATCTGCTTTTGTTTTGAATGGTCCAGTTCCTCTAGCGGTTTAGTCAATGATGGCAGGAGGATAGCTGCAGAGCACAATAGCATTTTGGGTTGTTTTCTGATACCAGCCAGAGTGATAGGGGATGTTGTACAATTTCCCTCAATACCTAGTGGGCTGTGAAGGGTTAAAACCTTCTAACGGGTCCGTTTCAGGGGTTACAGGTATATGCTGAGTCAGTGCTGTATTCGGCTGACATAGCCAGCACATTGTGGAGTTTTACTGCACCGACCCAGCGCATTCAGCCCAATTTGTCCATGCTAGCATTTATACTGCTCTCAAGCCCCTTCCCATCCTACATCATCTCTCTCCATTGACATAATCAGTGCAAATAAGGATGGGCTAGTGAACAATGCCCACTATTATAATATAATAAATCATCCTCTTTTGTTCCCTGTATTTATTTGTGTTATTTGTCACAGTTATACACTGTTATAACAAGTTTGACATTCTAACTAGGTGAAGTCACCAGAGTGTAGGATTAGAAAGGGAGTGTGGTGGCAGTTTAACCTGAGGGTCACTATACCTCACGTGGGGAGAGGTTGAGAAGGACAGTCCTTCATGGTGAGCTCAGCTGGTGTGGGGACTGAACCCATGCTGTTGGCATCACTGACCAGCCAGCTAGCTGAGCTAACGAATCCCCACATTACACTGCTACTTTAATTGAAGAGGTTGATCCTGATTCCCTTTATGGGTTTAGCCATCACTATCTGGTGTTTACAATCCCTGTGATTGCATGGCTTATACAATTAATAGCAGGGCCTTGGGTAGTGTTGTAGAACAGAGGGACCTAGGGGTTCAGGTACACAATTCTTTGAAGTTTGCATCACATATAGACCGGGTGGTTAAGAAGGTGTTTAGCATGCTTGCCTTCATTGCTCTGACCTTTGAGTATAGGAATTGGGACGTCATGTTGAGGTTGTACAGAAAATTGGTGAGGCCTCTTCTGGAATATTGTGCCCAGTTTTGGTTGCCCAGTTATAGGAAGGATATTATTAAGCTGGAGAGGGTTCAGGAAAGATTTACCAGGATTTGCCTTGCCAGGTATGGAAGGTTTGAGTTATGAAGAAAGGCTGGGTAGACTGGGACTTTTTCACTAGAGCGTAGGAGGTTTAGAGACAACCTTATAGAAGTTTGTAAAATAATGAGGGGTGTAGATAGTGTTAATGGCAGTTGTCCTATCCCTAGGACTGAGGATTTCAAGACTAGAGGGTACATTTTAAAGCTGACAGGAGAGGGATTTAAAAAAGACATGAGCAATAATTTTGTTTTACATTGAGGGTGTACCAGTCATAATTTGGAGGTTATACCAGTAAACTCGCAATGTCCCTGTTTTTGTACATTTCAAACTGCTCACTCTTCATCTCCAGAGCTGGGGTAGAGACGTAATGTCACAGGACCAGTAATCCAGGCACCCTGGTGAATACACTGAAGATGAGGAGTCATCTGGCAAATTTAAATTTGGCTAATTACCCTGGAATATAAAGCTAGTATCAGTGACGGTGCCCATTGTGTTTTGGTGTAAAAATCTCTCTGATTGACTAATGCCCTTCAGAGGAGGAAATAGGTCATCTTTATTCACTCTGGCCTACATGTGACTCACAGCAAGATGGTTGACTCTTCAATGGCTGAGCAAAGCACTCCATTAAAAGGAAATTAGGAATGGGCAACAAATGTTGAGGTGCTCATGTCCTGTCAAGATAGAACTATTTGGCTTTCGCAACATCTTGGCCCACTCCAAAATAATTTGTTATTCAACTTGGTTGGGCAGTTTATATCTTCCTTTTCGCAAAGCAGCCCAGTAAGGTAAAATGTATGGAGTACATCCATTGGAGCACCAACTAACCTTTCTCCTCAGGTGTAGAGGATGATGAAGGTGAGACTCTTGACAATAGGATCTATTTCACTTCTGTTTGTCATTTTCAATCCAATAGCCTCCAGCATGGGCTCCCACTGGAAGGTCAGACCTTGAGTGGAGCAAGTCCTGTCCCTGTTACATTACCTCGCATCCTGACCAAGAAGGTAAGTAATTCAGGGATTTTCAGCAAGAGGACAAATTAAATTACAGAGGCAAAATGAAAATATGTTCCTGTTTAGCATCTAGAGGTCTTAATCCTGTCACGACAATGTGGGTGACTCTTAACTGCTCTCTGGGCAATTAGGGATGGGCAATAAATGCTGGCATAGCCAGTGTTGCCCTCATCCCATGAATTAATAAAAACGAACACACAGACATTCCCATTGGTTCTCCATCCCTCCACCTGGTGGCACGGTGGCTCAGGAGTTAGCACTGCTGCCTCACAGTGCCAGGGATGAAGGTTCAATTCCAACCCCGGGCGACTGTCTGTGTAGAGTGTGCATGTTCTCCCATGTCAGAATGGGTTTCCTCCCACAATCCAAAGATGTGCAGGTTAGGCGGATTGGCCAGGCTAAATTGCCCATCATGTTCAGGGATGTGTAGGTTAGGTGCATTAGTCAGGGGGAAATGTAGATTAATAGGGGGATGGGTTACTCTTTGGAGGGTTGGTGTGGACTTGTTGGGCCAAATTGCCTGTTTCCACACTGTAGGAATTTTATGATCCCTCCTCTGCACTTGTTACATCTCAAAGTTCTGATGAAAGGTCACAGACTGGTGTCTCCTGCCCATGATGTAGTTCCAGCTTTGCCCACTTTTATGTTCAATGCCCATCAGCCTCATTACTTTGTTTCTCTCTCCTTCTGGCTCCTGCATGAGCTGAATGAGGCATGGCAAGCTCTCCCTGGAGTCACACTCAGGCTAGAAGTGACCTTCATTCATCAGTCCCTGACCCTGTCCTCCCAGCCCCATGTGGCTCCTCAGTCTTACCTTCTCCCTTTCCTCTGCCCAGTTGCCGACCAGCACACGGTTCTGATAGTGCTGTTGTATTTTCCAACTGGGCAGTGTTGCCAAGGGATCAGGGGCAAATCGATCTTCACGGGATATAGGGCAAAGCGATGCCATGTCGCTGCAAGAACATTGGCCAGGCTTAGGTGCATGTGTGTCACTTTCAATGTGTCACTTTCAGCTCCTTTGTTTACCGTTTCCATGGAGACCGCCTTCACCAACACTCCGCTCAGAACAAATACCGGGGATCCACCAGGTCTCAGCTCCTTGGCCCTTTAATATTTTCGTTAAGACCACATGGTCCTCATTAAGCATTTTGAGGCACAGTGTCCCTACCTCTGAGCCAAGAGGCCTACCTACTCTGAAGGTGGGTCATAATATCTCGGAACAAGATGATTAAAAAATATCTACAAGGTCTCCAATAAGGCTTTGGTGGCACAGTGGTAGTGTCCCTGCCTCAGACCCCAGAACACCTGGGTTCAAGTCCCACCTGCTTCAGATATGTGTCATTACATGATCTTAATAGGGTGATTAAAAATATCTGTAAGGATTCCGCACCCTCCCCTAATGTGAAAATGTGTGATGTTAAAGCTGATTCCTGGATGTACCTCCATTCACTCTCTCGGATCTAACTCCTTGGAACTGCCTTCAGTGGACAATAGCTACAGATTTGGGGGATTCCTTCTTAAAAGGAGATGAGCAGCTGCAGTGGGGTTGTAGGTGAGAGCGAGAAAGATGCTGGACTTATTTACAAAATAGATCTAATAGAGTCATAGAGATGTACAGCATGAAAACAGACCCTTCGGTCCAACTCGTCCATGCTGACCAGATATCCCAACTTAATCTAGTCCCGTTTGCCAGCACTTGGCCCATATCCCTCTAAACCCTTCTTATCCAGATGCCTTTTAAATGCTATAATTGTACCTGCCTCCACCACTTCCTCTGGCAGCTCATTCCATGTATGCATCACCCAATGCGGGAAAAGATCCCTTTTATATCTTTCCCCTCTCACCCTAAACCTATGCAGTCTAGTTCTGGATTCCCCCACCCCAGGGAAAAGACCTTGTATCCGTGCCCCTCATGATTTTATAAACCTCTATGACATCACTCCTCAGCTCCAGGGAAAATAGCCCCAGCCTATTCAGCCTCTCCTGCTAGCTCAAGCCTTCCAATCCTGGCAACAATCTTGTAAAGATATCATAGTTGATTCTGCAAACAAGTTATTGATGGGCTGAAGGGGCCTTCATCCTAAATAATCTTGTGACTGATACAAAATGAATTAAGTAACTGGGTCATTAGTGAATTCATCAAATTTTTATCCTGCTGAAGGACTTCATCCTAGCTCTCTATAATCTAATTTGATGTAATTTGCCAGGAGTTAGTCCCCTCACTATCCAATTACCCTCGTCCATTGTACCATCCCAAAAACACATTACATATGGTAAGAAGTTGAGCACAGTTTGTTGAGACAAAGATGGTGACTGTGAATGAAGCCTATACCCCTTTATCATTGCTTAAATATTCTGATATCACTTGCAAATTGATAAGCACAAATCAGAGTAGAGATGTGCAACACAGAAACAGACCCTTCAGTTCAACTTGTCCATGCCAACCAGATATCCTAAATTAATCTAGTCCCACCTGCCAGCATTTGGCCCATATCCCTGCTGTTTTAGGTTTCAGAAAGTCCTGGCAGTAGATTTAAAATTTACAGGACAAGCATTTATGTTGTTATTCTAAACTTTGCAAAGTGCCATCTTTAGCTTACTTGCCTCTGATTGTTGATTCAGATCCCAGTGCAGAGAGTCTGACACTGAATCCCGCCTGGCACTCTGCTGCAGGGAATACCTAACTATTCCAGGTACTGTCCTTCAGGGAAGACTATAAACCAACACTATGTGTGCTCTCTCGGATGTGTAGGCAAGATCTCATAGTCTACTTTGAAGAAGAGGGGAAGTTTTCCCAAGTGCCCTGGCCAATATTTATCCCTCAGTCAACTCAGAGTCATACAGCACGGAAACAACCAGTCCATACTGACCATAATCCCAATCTAAATTACTCCCACCTGCCTGCACTTGGCCCCTATCCCTCCAAACATTTCTTATTCAAGTACTTATCTAAATGCCTTTTAACCATACCTGCATCCACCCCTTCCTCTAGCAGCTCATTCCACATACAAACTCTCTGTATGAAAAAGTTGCCTCTCATATCTTTTTAGAATCTTTCTCCTCTCACTGTAAAAGTATGGTCCTAATTTTGAACTCTACCGCCCGAGGGAAATGACCCTGGTCATTCACCTTATCTATATCCCTCGTGATTTTATAAACCTCCACAAAACAATTACATGGTCATTAGCATTGCTTCTTTCAGGACCTTACCATGGGCAAATTACCTGCCACATTCAAACAGTGACTCTCAAAACTCAGAATCATTGCTGTGCCAAAGGAGGGAATTCAGCACATTGTGTCTGCGCTGCCTCTTTGAATTATCATTTGTATAGTGCCCTTCTCCCATCTTCTCCCTGGTACCTGCCACATTCAAACAGTGACTCTCAAAACTCAGAATCATTGCTGTGCCAAAGGAGGGAATTCAGCACATTGTGTCTGTCTCTTTGAATTATCATTTGTATAGTGCCCTTCTCCCATCTTCTCCCTGGGTGGCAAGGTGGCACAGTGGTTAGCACTGTTGCCTCATAGCGCCAGAGACCTGGGTTCAATTCCCACCTCAGGCGACTCTCTGTGTGGAGTTTGCACATTCTCTGCGTGGGGTTCCTCCGGTTTCCTCCCACAATCCAAAAACGTGCAGGCTAGGTGAACTGGCCACGCTAAATTGCCCGTAGTGTTAGGTGTAGGGGAATGGGTCTGGGTGAGTTGCGTGTCGGTGTGGACTTGTTGGGCCGAAGGGCCTGTTTCCACGCTGTAAGTAATCTAATCTAACTCTGCCTTTTCTGGATGAGTCTAATTTACCTTTGAAAACCATAATTGAATCTGACATTTCCTGATACATTCCAGTCACTGTGTGAAAAGATAACTACTCATGTCACTGTTGTTTCTTTTAACTAATTACTTTAGATCTCTCATTCTCCAACCTTTCAAATGTGGAATAATTTCTCCCAATCTCCTCTGTCTACACTCCTCTTGATTTTGAATACTTCCTTGATTGGAAAGAGCTTTGAGCTGACATAGCTCTATAAAAGGCCCCAAACAAGCCTTTCCTTTACAATCAAAATCTGCTTTCTTACTACTGATTAGTCACTTGATCTCTTTTCTGCAGAGGTTGCATCCACCTTCTCCCCTTTGCACGCTACAACTCCCCCTCCCAACTCTATCCAGCTTCTGCCTGCACCCAGAGTTACGTAGTGACCTGTTAACGCTGTCTCTGACATTGCCTCTGTGAATCCAGTCAATGGGCACATAAGCTACCACTGAACTTACAGAGTCATAGAGTCAGTACAGGTGTTGGGAGGTCATGTTGCAGCTGTACAGGACATTGGTTAGGCCACTGTTGGAATATTGTGTGCAATTCTGGTTTCCTTCCTATCGGAAAGCTGTTGTGAAACTTGAAACGGTTCAGAAAAGATTGCAAGGATGTTGCTAGAGTTGGAGGATTTGTGCTACAGGGAGAGGCTGAACAGGCTGGGGCTGTTTTCCCTGGAGCGTCGGAGGCTGAGGAGTGACCTTATAGAGGTTTACAAACTTATGAGGGCATGGATAGGGTCAATAGGCAAAGTCTTTTTCCCTGGGGTCGTGGAGTCTAGAACTATAAGGCATAGGTTTAGGGTGAGAGGGAAAAGATATAAAAGAGACCTACTGGGCAACTTTTTCACACAGAGTGTGGTACTTGTATGGAATGAGCTGCCAGAGGAAGTGGTGGAGGTTGGTACAATTGCAACATTTAAGAGGCGTTTGGATGGGTATATGAATGGGAAGGGTTTGGAGGGATATGGGCCGGGTGCTGGCAGGTGGGACTAGGTTGGGTTGGGATATCTGGTCGGCGTGGAATAAAAAAAACTTCAAGTTGTAATACATTATCAGTCAGAGTGCGTTTTCTGGAGTTGAGCTTGTGTGGATAATGTTGACAACTTGGACTGAAATGAGCCTTCAGGCAGCACTTCAGCTTGTGTTCTATGCAGTGCATAGTCAATAAGGGAATCATGGCCCAGTTATCTTCCACGATTTCCTGAATCAATCCCTTAGAAACATTTGGTGCAAGTAGCACTATCATTTCATTATTCACAGTGATTCTTTAGCTCCTTAATATCCACGGCCATCTCGGGTAATGGCATTTATAATGCAAGCAGAAAGTGGCATCACTGTAGCCCAGTCATAATGCAGGAGCAGACCATCTGACTGGAAATGTATCAGTCTGTAAACAGACTCTTTAATAATCAGTGTTTTTTTTAATTAAACAATCAATCCACAGAAAAAAAACAGAAGTTGTCAAACAAAATGGCATCTGTAGTGATTGTAATGAGGTCAGCTGGGTAGACCGCACAGAATATGGGTCCCCTGATTGGGGCTGTTAATCCGGTCCAATCAGGGAGCCCTGGCTGACAGATAAGCAGGAGTGTCCGACATGGTGTTCACTCTGAGAGCTGGCTCTGAGGGAGCTGGATCAGTGTCAAGGCCGCTCCACATGTAAATAAAAGGAGACTTGGTGGGACGGGATACCAGCCTCTGTGGAGTTAGTCCAACATCCACCGACTCGCATTATAATTCACACTGCTTTAAACAGCCAATTACAGTATTGCAATCAAGCAGCCTTTCCTTTATTGGCTCTCTAAGGCACTAGGAGAAAGTGAGGACTGCAGATGCTGGAGATCAGAGCTGAAAACTGTGTTGCTGGAAAAGCGCAGCAGGTCAGGCAGCATCAAAGGAGCAGGAGAATCATTTTTTTCGGGCATTAGCCCTTCTTCAGGAATTCCTGAAGAAGGGCTCATGCCCGAAATGTTGATTCTCCTGTTCCCTGGATGCTGCCTGACCTGCTGCGCTTTTCCAGCAACACATTTTTCAGCTCTCTAAGGCACTGACTAGAATGTGTAAGTGTGGAATGTCACTCAGCACACAGGTAGTTCTCTGATAACGCAGTAGCTGCGTTCCTGTGGGACACCATGTCATAGAAAATCACACGAGATAAATAACAGGGCCTATGGGGAAAAACAGGGTTAGGGGCAAACCATCAAAAATATCAGTAAAGATTGAAACAAAAATAGAAGTTAGCCTTACACAAATGAAAGCACAGTCTAAGTAAATCTTTAAATCATATATTTTAATGAAATAATACAGTAGGTTTAACATTTTAGCACAAAAATTGCTGACTACAGCACTGTACCTTTCACGAAGCTCTTCACCTGGAAGTGCGTAAGCTGCCTGTCCAGGTGATGCTGAAGCATAAGTCCAGCCCTCCTCAAGATTCTCAGCCAATGTTCCTTCTCATTATAGACTACAATTCCCAGTTTCAATCTAGTCATGATTTGGAGGTGCCGGTGTTGGACTGGGGGTGTACAAAGTTAAAAATCTCACAACACCAGGTTATAGTCCAACAGATTTAATTGGAAGCACACTAGCTTGGAAGCTAGTGTGCTTCCAATTAAATCTGTTGGACTATAACCTGGTGTTGTGTGATTTTTAACTTTGTTTCAATCTAAGTTTCAAGGCTTGCAGAGCTGATTGCATTCCTGTTTTAGCTGAACACACTGAGTGGGCATTTTGCAGACAGAGGATCCTGAGGCTGGGTTTTGCTGCTCATCTGCTGCCGAGGGTGGAATCGCCTTATTCAAAAAAAAAGTCTGCAAATTCACATTTCAATCACATTTCAACCAAATCGCGTTTGACAAACGCATGTTATATGTTTGTGCCCATTTCCCATCATGGAGGCCAAACAGGGAATACCAGGCATCGCAACAATCCTGAGAAGAAAAGGGACTTTAAAAGAATCATGCTATAAATTTACAGAGAGAGATACATTCTTGTGGTTCCCAGTGTTTGAATCCCTGCAGGGGTAATAATCACATTGCTAATAATCGCTGTGAATCGTTCCGCTCTGTGGAACAGTGTTGCTTGAGTACCTCTTGTTTGCAGATATGTAAAAGGGTCAGATGTGGAGTTGAGTTTGCAGTAGGGAGTGCATGCTGGAAATTTGACCAGTGCTGTTCACTACTTGCCAACTGTGTACATTATTAGCCGTAAAATTGAGTCAACATGCATTGTAGTTCCTGCCGTAAGCTTCAGTTGGGAAACTGAGGAAGTTTCTCGGTGGTGTAATCTCAGTTTCTGTAATCTTCCCCAACCCCCTCCCATTACAGAATTGCTGCTTCTCAGAGATAGGCTGCTCCTCTTCCACCGCCTCAAAACTTATGAATGTCACTCCTTGTAGGCAGGAGGTGTGGGTATTAAGGAGGTCAAGGAGAGGGAAGTCAAGTAAACAGAGTCCCATCAATTTAAAGACTAACCTGTGACCAAGGTGGTCAAACTGAGGAGAAAGTGAGGACTGCAGATGCAGGAGATCAGAGTCAAAAAGTGTGGTGCTGGAAAAGCACAGCAGGTCAGACAGCATCCGAGGAGCAGGAAAGCCGATGTTTTAAGCATAGGCTCTTCAACAGAAATGTGAGGGGGGGGGGTGCATGATGAGGAGCTGTGCTCCTGCTCCTCGGATGCTGCCTGACCGGTTGTGCTTTTCCAGCACCACACGTTTTGACTTTGGTCAAACATGAGCTGATCAGGGAGAGTCAGCATGGCTTTGTTAAAGATAACGGTGTTCACTGAAATTTTGAGGTGGTGACCATTAGGCAGGTGAAGTTACACATGCAAATAAAGGTACAGATTCCCAGAAATCATTCAAGCACATTAATGTGAATACACACAAAACTGACAGTAATCTTGGACTGCATATTATTTGAGAATTAGGAGTAGGGATAGTGGACAGATACAGAAACTAGAGGGTTGTGCTGGGTGCACAGGAAACCCACATCAATTCCAAGGACCACACCCCCCCCCTCCAGCCAGGACACCCACCCCAGGACCCAACACTTACTCCTGCCAACAGACATGGCACTCCATCATTCTGCACCCCCACCCCCAATGCTCAATCTTCCACCCTCACCACATAACCCAACTTTCCTCCATCTGTTCAAAATTCTGGGGCCCCAATGGTCAACCCCATTCTCCCCAGAATCTGATAGCCTCCTACCTCCTCCAGCAGAAACATCAATCCCCACCCAGTATGGACATTCCCCCATTGCTATCTCACTGTTGGGCCTGATACTCCTACTCACACCAACTTACCTTAACTCTTTACCATTTATGCTGGCCAGCTTGTGCCCTGGCATCCAATTCATCTGACACTCTACCTACTTGGCACCCGAACCCACACACTTATCTTGTACCTTTACCCTTTAATGGGGCTGGGTGGAGTGGCTGTCCTTGCTGCTGCGCACTTAAAATATAAATCACAGAGTAAAGCACCAAGTGCCCTGAAAAGGCGGACATGGTTTAAATTCTTGCTATGATCCTATGCTGCAAGAGAGCTGTGGGATTGTGCTAATGCTCACTATTTCTGAAGGAGCAGTAATCAGAATCTCCTGCCGGGAACGCAAAGCTGTGTACAAACGGAACAAAGGAGGAACAGAGTGACAAGATGACTCTGATCACCACTCCTTGGAAAAACGGCCCTACATGTCTCTAAGGAAGGAGACAATGTTATCAACGGCCTGTTTCCCGGATGAGAAGGTCAGGTAACCATTATCAAAGAAGCTGATTATCCCGTGGAAGCCATCTTGAATATGGTACCAGGACACTGGAACGCCATTGTCTTCCAATCGTTTCTTGAACAGCAATCCGTCATCCCGTAGTACGTCAAACTCACAGGTCAAAATGTACGCTGGTGGGAGCCTGCTAATGGCAGCATCACTGGCAAGGAGTGGGGCAAAGGTTGGCTCTAAGCTGGGCTTCACAAGATCATAAACCTCATCGACATGGGTGAGGGCAAGGTTGGGCTTCTGATCTCCGACCTGAAAGTTGCCTGGGATCAGATCTGGGTTTAGCCACCTCCTGTATTTAGATTTGACTTCCACAGGTAGATGGTGACCTGACAGCACATCTTCTGCAATGGACATGTCTCCGTTCAGATACTGCAGGAAGAAGAAGATCATGCGTGTTCGAAACAGGATGGGCACAAACTGGTTTTGTCGGTAGGAGGGCAGGTTGAAGTCGACCATTTGAAGGGCTGGGTAGATCAGGACCTGGGCGCGGAGGGTTGGAACATCCAAGCTGTCCTTCATGGAAGTGACTCTCAGACACACGGCGGCAACCAGGTTACCCCCAGCACTATCCCCACACACAACGACTCTGTTGCGGTCAACTCCATAATCATCTGTGGTCTTGAGGAAATGCAGAGTGGCATTTAGGCAGTCCTCGAGCTGAGAGGGGTACCTGTACTCAGGTGCAAGGCGGTACCTGGGAAACCAACAGGGAAACATTAGGCCAAGAAGGGTTTGTTTTTATTGTAACTTGTTGAAGTGCTCATTTCTACAGGGCTGGGCCGCATTAAGGTTGAAGAAAGACTCTCGACTGCATGAGTTGGTCAGGGCAGATTTGACAGTCTGCTGTTATATGCCTCTGACCTGTGACCTTTCAACCTCGGGCTACAGAAATGGCTTCAGTGCCAGGTGGATGGTGCAGTGGGGGGCTCTTGTCTGCGTTCTGGAGGTTTTCAAGAGTAGAGACAAGAAAGGCAGATGTGAAGCAATGTCAATGTTGAACACAGGAACATAGGATTTAGGAGGCCATTCAGCCCCTTAACCTTGTTGCATGAATTGTTAGGATCCTGGCTGATCTTGCCTACTTTCCTGTCTACCTCCAATTGCTTTGTCAGTCAAGAATCTATCCCATTTGGCCGAAAAAAAATTCAATGACCCTGCCTCCACTACTTTTTGCAGACGATTAATAGCCATCTGAGAAATAAAATCCTAATTTCTAATTTAATGGGTTATTCCTTATTGTCCTCCAGTTCTAGACTACTCCACAAGCGAAAACATCCTTTTAGATCCACCCTGTCAGGTCCCCTCAGGCTCTTAAATGCTTCAATAATATCAGTTCTCATTCATCTAGATTCCAATATTTATAGGCCCAACCTGTCCAACTTTTCCTCAGAAGAAAACTCCCTCACCCCAATAATTAACTAAATGAACCCTCTCTGAAAGGCTTCCAAAGGGAGTGTTGCCATCTAGGGGACGGCCTAGTAGTAATGTCACAGGACTCATTCAGCTAAACCCAGGCTAATGCTCTGAAGAAATGGGTTCAAATCTGAGTAGATAGTGAAATTTGAACTCAATTTTTAAAAACAAATTGGTGTAAGAGCTAGTAGCCTAATGGCAAACATGTAGTCATTGTTGCAAAAACGCATATATGGTTCACAGATGCCTTTTAAGAAAGGGAATCTGTCATCCTCACCTGGTCTGGCCTACATATAATTCCAGACCCATGGTAACTGCTTACCTTGATCAATTAGAGATGGGCAATAAATGACCAGCGTCACCCACAATTGGATAATAATGTGTACGCAGTTAAGAATTGAGGTGATATGAGTGCAACTACATTGAAGAGGTGCTTTCCACCAGATAGCCTAAATCATGAAACCCCAACTTCAAGGGTCAGGGACAGAGGTGAGTGTAGTGGCTATGACTAAGGGGAAGGTGCTGGGAAAGTTGAAAGGTTTGAAGGTGGATAAACCACTCAGACCAGATGAACTGTACCCCAGGGTTCTGAAGGAGATAGCAGAGGAGATTGTGGAGGCATTGATGGTGATCTTTCAGGAATCACTGGAGTTAGGGAGGTCCCAGGGAACTGGAAAATAGCTAACATAACACCCTGTTTATGAAAAAGGCAGGCAGAAGACAGGAAACTACAGTCATTTAGCCTGACCTTGGTCATCGGTAAGATTTTAGAGTCCATTATTAAGCATGGATTGCGGAGAACTTGGAAGTACACTGTAAAATAGGACTGAGTCAGAATGGCTTCATCAAGGGAAGATTATATCTGTTAGAATTCTTTGAGGAGTGAACAAACAAATTAGTCAAAGGGGAGCCAGTGGATATAATCTAGTTGGATTTCCAGAAGGCCTTTGGCAAGGTGCCACACAGGAGACTACTAAATAAGACGAGCCAAAGGTGTTAGGGGTAAGGTAATGACATGTTTGGAGGATTGGCTGACTGGCAGAGAGCAGAGAGTGGGGATAAAGGGGTCTTTTTCAGGATGGCAGCCAGTGACTAGGAGAGATCTGCAGGGGTTAGAGTTGGGACCACATCTATTCACATTCGACATTAATGCCCTGAACAAAGGAATTGAGGGCATTGTTGTTAGTGTTCACTTAACACAAAGGTAAGTGGAGGGACAGGTAGTGTCGAGGAAGCAGGGGCGGCTGCCGAAGGACTCAGACAGGCTAGGAGAGTGGGCAAAGAAGTGGCAGATGGAATACAATGTGTACAAGTGAGGTTTTCACATTGGTAAGAAGATTAGAGGTGCAGATTATTTTCTAAACAGCAAAGGTTTTCAGAAATCTGAAGCATAAGGACTTGGAAGTCTCAATTCAGAATTCTCTTAAAGTTAACATGCAGGTTCATTTGGCAGTTAGAAAGGTAAATGCAACGTTAGCATTTATTCCAAGAGGACTTGAACACAAGAGCTGAGATGTACTGCTGAGGCTGTACAACACCGTGGTCAGACTGCATTTGGAATGTTGCGAGCAGTTTTGGGCCCTGTATCTAAGGAAGCATATTCATCAGGGGATCCAGAGGAGATTTACAAGGATGTTCCTGGGGAAGAAGGGCTTGTCAATGAGGAGCAGGTGAGGACAGTTGGGTCTGTACTTGATGTAATTTAAAACAATGAGGGGGGATTTCATTGGAACTTACAGAATACCAGGAGTTCTGGATGGAGTGGATGTGGAGAAAATGTTTCCAGGAGTAGGGGAGAGGGACAACACCTTCGAACTGTGATGACAAGGAATTTCTTGAATGGGAGGGTGGTGAACCTGTGAAACTCATTGCCACAGAAGACTGTGAAGGCCAAGTTGCAAAGTGTATTTAAGACAGAGATAGGTTCCTGATTAATAAGGGGATCAAACGCTAATGGGAGAAGACAGAGAATGGGGTTGAGAAACATATCAGCCATGATGAAATGGCAGGGCAAATTATATGGGCCAGATTCTGCTTCTATACATCTTATGGTGTTATGGTCAATTTTGCTATGGAAATTTAATCCTGTTTTTACAGCAATCAATAATAGTTTCATGATCATCATTACAGAGACCAGCTCTCATCTTTAGGTTACTAATTTGGTGTGCCATTCAGAAAATAGCAAAAGTAAAGGATGTGGCCTAATTTCTGCTCCCTATGTCTTATGGATTTATGGTCCTCTGAATAAGAATCGGATATACATGGGTGTAATAACAGCAAAATGAGCACAGATGTGTGAGTATGACAGACACAAAGCCCCACCATGTATCCGAGAGGAACATGGAGGGTTGGCTGTGCTTCCATCACTGTTAAATAGCTTTCTAACTGTCCTGGCTTTCAACCAAACGATAACCAGAGGGCCTAGGCGTACGTGCCGTGTGTTCAAATTTGTCAAGCCAAGAAAAAGAAGGATTAGACAGGAAACGAAAGCATTACTTCTGAATGAAATAGAGTGGAGGTGGAAGAGAACTTAGCTTCCACTCTGTCTGTCATGTGTCCCGGAACAGTGCTGTGCTGGATTGAGGTCAGCCTGGCATTAGGAATTTGTCAATTGGATGAAGGACTGTGATCCTATCCAAGCAACAGATACTCACTCCACTGACACCACAATCGACTCAGTTTCCTTGGCGATGTACCGGCACAAATTATCATATTCATCTGAGAACGAAATACATACACATTAGTTACTTTCTGTCAAAATGAGGAATCCAAGTACTGGGAAATGGAGGATGTGACTTTCCAAACAGCTAATGGCAGCATTAAATACTACTAGGACAGAGACTGTACGGGAATAGATACAGAGTAAGGCTTCTTCTTACACAATCCCCATCCCCAACCAGTGGGCAGCACGGTGGCACAGTGGTTAGCACTGCTGCCTCACAGCGCTTGAGACCCGGGTTCAATTCCCGCCTCAGGCGACTGACTGTGTGGAGTTTGCACGTTCTCCCCGTGTCTGCGTGGGTTTCCTCCGGGTGCTCCGGTTTCCTCCCACAGTCCAAAAGATGTGCAGGGTCAGGTGAATTGGCCATGCTAAATTGCCCGTAGTGTTAGGTAAGGGGTAAATGTAGGGGTATGGGTGGGTTTCGCTTCGGCGGGTCGGTGTGGACTTGTTGGGCCGAAGGGCCTGTTTCCACACTGTAATGTAATCTAATCTAATCAAACACTTCCAGCACAAGTACAAAACAAGATTACATACAAAGTAAAGCTCCCTCTACACTGTCCCCTTCAAACACTCCCAGGACAGTTACAGCATGGCGTTAGATACAGAGCAAAGCTCCCTCTACACTGTCCCCTTCAAACACTCCCAGGAAAGATACAGCACGGGGTTAGATACAGAGTATAGCTCCCTCTACACAGTCCCCATCAACCAGTTGGAGAAAACGCTGAAGGAGAAAATGAATCTCCACTTGGAGACGTAAGGTTTAATCAGGGATAGTCAGCGTGGCTTTGTCAGAGGGAGGTCATGCCCTCATGAATTTGGTTAAATTTTTCAAGGAGGTGACCAGGTATGAAGATGTGTGAAGGTGTGAGGCAATGCAGTTGATGGAGTTTATGTGGATTTCAGCAAAACCTTTGACAAAGTTCCACATGTGAGACTGATAAAGAAAATAAAAGCTCATGGGATCTGGGGTAACTTGGCAAGGTAGATCCAAAATTGGCTTATTGACAGAAGACAGAGGGTGGAGCTAGAAGACTGTTAGTGTGACTGAAGCCTGTGCCCAGTGGCATACCATGGGGATCAGTACTAGGCCTCTTATTGTTTGTAACATATAGAAACTATAACGAAGGAAATGCAGGATGAATGATAAGTAAGTTTGTGGGTGTTACAAACATTGGCCGGATGGTTGACAGTGAGGAAGAAGATCTTAGGTTACAGGAGAATATTGACAGATTGGTCAGATGGACAGATCAGTGACAGACGGATAAATGTGAGGTGATGCACTTTGTAAGAAGGAACAGGACAAGGGAGTGCTGAGTGAATGGCAGGACGTTGGGAGCTCAGAGGAACAGAGAAATCTTGGGTTGCTTGTCCATGGATCCCTGAAGGCAGTAGGACAGAATAATGGGGTCATTAAGAAGGCACACGGATTGCTTGCCTTTGTCAGGCATGTCATAGATTATAAGAGCAGGGAGGTAGGAGCTGTACAAGACTTTGGCTAGGCCACACCTGGAGCACTGTGTACAGTTTTGGTCACTGCACTATAGGAGAGATGTGATTGCACTGGAAGGGTTGCAGGGGAGATTCACCAGGACATTGCCTGGGATGGAGCAGTTTAGCGGTGAAGAGAGTCTGGATATGCTGAGATATAGAGAAGGCTGGGGAGACTTGGCAGAGGTGTATAAAGTTATGAGGGACATGGACAGGATGGATGGAAACACGCTGCGTCCCATAGCTGAAGGGTCAATAACTAGTGGGCATAATTTTAAAGTGAAATCACACAGTTTATTGTGGTTTTGAACAATTTTTATTTTACCCAGAGGGTTGCAGGGGTCTGGAATGCACTGCCTGGGAGGCTAGTTGAGGTAGGAAACCTTTACAAAGTACTTGGAAGACCAGTTGAAATGTCACAACTTTCAAGGCAATGGGTCAAATGCTGGAAAGTGGGATTAGAGTAAATTTAAATGACCTTTTGTTGGCCTATTCTATACCAGACCAGCTTACGATTCGCTGACTATGCTCGTGGATATTTATTAACACCTGCCTCAGAGCAGTGGGACTTCGGATTAAAGTGAAAGACTACGTTAACCAGGGGACAGGTCTTTCGCACTTACTTATGCTGCCAAACACCCATCCACCACCGTGGAAGTACAAGATCCCACGCCTTTTCTCCGCCGATGCTGACCTCAGCTGGTAAACCCTGACGGGGACACCATCAAATTGGAGATCCCGGATGATCAGGCCAGTCCCTTCCTTGGACATCCTCCTGAGGGTCTTGGCATGTAGATACCGAACAACAGTGACCTGTGGTCCCAGCCCCAGATTCTGTGCGATCTTTCCCTAAGTGGAGGGGAACGGGGATAAAATATACCAGAAACTTGCATTTATATAAAATATGCACCTAACTTGCCTTTAACATCATAGAAGTGAAATCAAGGCACTGCATCAGAATGTTTGCAGATACAGTGTCAGGTGGGACAAAACTCCCCATCGGATAGCCTGGACGAAAACCCTCTGAACTTGGGAGAGGAGTTTGTGGATTTCACATTTGAATTAAGATTCACTGAGCTCCCTGACTCAGGCAGACGAGGCAATCTGCAAGCCTGGGGGCAGCTGACTGGACAGGGGCTTAAGCTAAAGGAAGACCCCCTCAAAGGCCGCAGCAAAAAGAAAATGAACAATATGGGGGGTGTGGTGGGGGAGGGAAGGGAGGAAGCAACCTGTGTAGGACCCCGCACAACAGCAACTCCGAGATGTGACCAGAGCCGGAAGGGGTCAGGGTCAACCCAAAGAAAGGGACAGATCGACCGGCTGGAAGGGAAGTTTCTGGAGCTGACTGTACAGGCTGGAGGTGGCGGGGGTGGGGAGCAGGAGGACTAGGACCCCTCGCTGAGGACAGGAGCACCGGGCTTGTCCAGAGTAGGTACCCAAACAGGTGTTTGCTGGCATCTGAGGGGCAAGGGTCCGATAGCAGCAGCCAGGAACTGTCAGCCACTGCTCAGTCGGAAAATTAGGGTTCAAGGACCATCTTAAAGGAGGGGCAGAGGTTTAGGGAGGGAGGGACGCAGGAAAACACGAGTCCAGGCTGCCAGTGTTAGAGAGGTAGAAGACAGGGATTGACAAGTGGTTAGAGAGCTTGAGGGTTCTCACAATGGTGAGGCAATCACCTCGTGGTAATATTGCTCTGCTATTAATCCAGAGACCCAGGTAATGTTCTTGGGACGTGGCTCAACCAGGGTGGAATTGAAGTTCAATAAGAATTAATGACAAACGTGAAATTGGTGTCTGGAAAAATACCCATCTGGTTCACTTGTGCCTTGTTTGGGAAGGAAATTGGCCTCATGTGATGTATTGGACACTGAACTGCCCTCTAGGGTCTTGCTAGGCCATCACCTATTAACCTCTGGGCAGTTCGAGATGGGTAAAAAGTGCTGGCCTAGAATTCATGGCCACGTCCTGTGGGTGAGTTTTTTTTTAATGTTGTCGGGCTGGAGAAGGTCCCAGAGATGGGGGAGGGCAGAGGCCAGGAGGGATTTAAACACTGGGACAAGAATTAAAACAGATTGAAAAGAATTGGCAAAGAAGAACAAATATCGCCAACAACAACACCCCACCCCTTCTCCCATCTCACTGCCAGCAGCAGCAGATTTCCTGCCCTAAAGGAGGGGCATTAGTGAACCAGATAGATATTTACAATAATCAACAGTGACTATCTTAGGCTAATTTTCTTAATGATTCAAGATTTACCACCTACCCCGGTGGGACTTGAACAAGTCAAAAAATTGTGGTGCTGGAAAAGCACAGCCGGTCAGGCAGCATCCGAGGAGCAGGAGAGTCGACATTTCAGGCACAAGCTCTTTGACATTCCCGATGAAGGGGTTATTCTCCTGCTCCTCGAATGTTACGGCACGGGGTAAACTCCCATCCCCTGCTAATTGAAACCAGCAACACAGAAAAGGTTTACACCGTGCAGTAATCTGTGAAAATGTGAGAGGCCAAGGGCTATTTAAAGTAAAAATTAACAACGTTGTTTCTTAAAGTATTACAGGGAAAAATTAACTCACAACTATTTACAACTCCTTCCTCTAACTTATCGTTTATTTTCCGTTCGATAATACTAGTCCGATAAAACCCCGATTAAGATTTACCAAAAATTCAAATTTCAAACCCAGCCAGCTGTGAAATCTTCCCTTTGTATCTTTCTCTGTTGATTTTCTTCTCAGGGTTTCTCTTCCACAGGTTGTTGATCGATAAAGGTTGCCTCTAAGAGAGCTGTGTTTCGGACAGCCTGTACGTGCTGGTGGCTTGGCAGTTCTCTTTCAACTGTCCGATTTTCCCTGGTCTTATACCCCCAAAGGATCGGATTGTGTCACTGGCTTTTAATATTGACAATATACTCAATTCAAACTTGATTGGAGTTTGGTTTTCTTAGGGTATAATTTAAACTGATTGGCCTAATTCAAATTTGTTTTTGTCTCCAGGCAACCAGCTACACTAGCTGCTGGACCAAAAGGGTACATTGTATCTTGTTCAGAACACTTGGTGCTGTCAGGTAATTCTGCTTGCTTTTAACTTTGTTAAAGCTACAGTACACCCACATCTTCATAACAGCCTGACCGGCTGTGCTTTTCCAGCGCCACATTTTTTGACTCTGATCTCCAGCATTGGCAGTCCTTACTTTCTCCCAGGAGCTTGAACCAAGTCCACAAAACATTAAATTGGCATTTTGGATTACCAGTCTGGTGACATTATCACCTTCCCATTCATCTAGCTCCTCCTAGTTGAGGACCTATTCAGTGCTCAATACAATGGCAAGCCTCTTTGATCTAAGAACATATGAACCAGGACCAAGACTAATCACATGGTCCTTCGAGCCTGCTCCACCATTCAAGATGTTCATGGCTGACTGATTTTAACCTCAATTCTACATTTCCCCATTTCCTGATCATCTTTCCTCTCCTTTGTAATCAAGGACTTATCTGCCTCTGCCTTAAAAATATTTAAAGACTGTGTATATACTGCCTTTAGGGGAAGGGAATTCCAAAGATAACCCTCTGAAAATGTTTTCCTCATCTCCATCTTAAATGGGTGAACCCCTCCCCGCCCCCCATTTCTAACCCATAACCCCCTGCTCTAGATGCTCCTACTAGAGGAAGCAGCCTTCCTACATCCACCTGGTCAAATCCTGGTTGGACTCTCTGCCTCTGCTGAAGGAATGGGGTGGGGAGGGGAGTGTGGGTGCCTTCAAAAGGAAGACAGGCATCACTCTTGTTTCCAGTGAAGTCCTGCTGTGTATGCAGCATTGTTGGTCAAAGGGCTTCCCTGCTCCCGCCACCTATTTGACTTTGATCAGGCCCTGGATGTATGTGGCTTTATTGACCCAGCCTTTCCTTGGCTGCATGAAACGCTCCTATTGTACTGTGACCTTGAACAAACTCAAAACAAGTGAAACCTTTTGTTCAGCTCCTTTTGATTAATCAGCCAGTTAGAGACCTGAGGAGAGAAACAGGCAGCAACCCATAGGGAGTCTCAGGACTTTTCAGTCTTTAATAAATTAAACATATCTCCTCAAAGCCCAACAGTAAATCTTATTACAGCGAATAATTATTGCAACTCTCCCTTGCTAACATTCTCGTTCCTCAGCACCAGATTGGAAAGCTGAGTCTGCTGGGCCTAAATCCCTCCCTTTGTGACTGGATCCTGAACTTCCTGACCGGGAGACATCAGTCAGTCCGGATTGGGAACAGCATCCCCAACACCAACACACTGAGCACGGGGACCCCCCGTTCACCCAGCTAGCACAGGACTGCGCAGCGATGCGTAGGCCGAATCACATCATTGAGTTCGCTGATGACACGACTGTAGCGGGTCCCATCAGCAGGAACGATGAGTCAGCGTTACAGAGAGGAAGTGCAGCAGCTAACGGACTGGTGCAGAGCCAACAACCTGTCTCTGAACGTGGATAAGACAAAAGAGATGGTTGTTGACTTCAGGAGGTCACGGAGCAACCATTCCATGCTGGCTCCCCTGTGGAGATCGTGAGGAGCACCAAATGTCTTGGCAGAGAATCACACCTGGACCGCCAACCCCAGCTCCATAGCCAAGAAAGCCCAGCAGTGTCTCTATTTTCTGCACAGGCTGAGGAAATCCCACCTCCCCACCCTCCATCCTCATCACATTCTACATACGGTTCATTGAGAGCACCCTGAGCTGCTGCAGCACTGCCTGGTTTGGGAATTGCACTGTCTCGGATTGTAAGACCCTACAACGGATAGTGAGGACAGCTGAGAGGATTATCGGGGTCTCTCTCTCTCCCTCCCCTCCATTACAGACAGTTACACCACACGCCGTAAAACGAAAGGCTAACAGCATTGTGGAAGACCCCATACACGCCTCACTCAAACTCTTCTCCAGCCTGCCATCTGGCAAAAGATACCGGAGCATTCGGTCTCTCACGGCCAGACTACGCAACTGTGTCTTCCCCCAAGCTATCAGGCTCATTAACACTGTCTGATCGGACTCTTTCCCATCTGAAATTCTTTGCACAATTTCCAATTGCTGCTAGAAAACTGTCTATTATTCATCATTCTTCTGCTACACAGGTGCTTGTAATCCATTCAATTTTAATCCATTCATAAAGTCCCCCATATCTATCACTTGTCAACAAGTTAGTGCACTTTGTTGTTTTTAATCTGTAAGGTAAAGGTTAAACTCTAACTGATGGCACACACTACAACAGAACACCACGGAATGTGAAGCTCCAGTAATTGAGATTCTGCACTGGAAGTGTGCAGTCAGAAAAGTTCATCTTTAAGTCTCAGGGTGGTGTTTGCCTTTAAGAGACCAGTCTGGGTAAAATGCATTTGCTTCCTGAAAAGAATTGAATGTTTAATCAGCTCACTGAGACAAGGTACGTATCATTAAACTGCTCTGTTGTAGCTTGCAAAGTTTCTCCAAGTGTTTCTTACCAAAGTGCCTAATGCCAATTGCATGCCGTAGATGAGCCTGAGTTTACCTGGTCCCTGGATACCTGGCGGCATTACCGACTCAGTGAATACAGTGTAAATCACTCCAGAAACCAACAGCACAAACAAGCCCACCACAAGAGCCAGCATCATAGTCAAAGTCCAAAGCACCAGATCCATAATAAGGTTTCGGAAAATAGGTCTTTCAACAGACTCAGTGAGCGTCCAGACAGGCTAGAGCCTTGTCCTGCTGGTTAATGTCCACACTCTACTGTTCAGTGCCCTTAGGGCTGCTAGGAACTCAGGAAGAGGAATTACCTCACTGCTAACTCAGGAACTGGAAGTGGTGTGTGTTGGGAAATGTGTGTTTCATTGACCCATTGAATGCCAACAGCAGAGAAGGAGTCTCTCTGTAAGAGGGACTCAGCTAAGCTGTACTCCTCTGCCTTTTCCCCTGTAACCCTGCAAAATGGTCAGCTTCAGATGGTTATCGAATCACACTGTCCTGCTCTGTTTCAGGCTGATTGTTAGTGATCTGTCCAGGCTTTAAGTGACGTGGGCTACAGTGAGAAATTTGTGAAAATCACGTGAGATGTCGAGTAAAGCCTTTCTGATGTTGGGAGTAAATTGTGGTATTTTTCAGTGAGTCTAAGCCATCGAGATGAGATTCTCAGCAGTGAGTAGCGAGAGGTTTATTCAGAGGGTTTAGCACTCATTATCATCCTCGTTAATATTGAATCTCACCCCACTGATGTGCAATTCCCTGTTCCCCACACTAGACACCAACATGATAGTCAGAGAGGGTACCAGGCAACCCCAGCTCCTTGCTGCTGGTTCCTGGGCACCTCCATCTTGGATGTCAGTAGCTAACATCTCAGGGCACACTCCATGGGCAGTGACCATGGGCACACTGGAAGCTGCCATCAGATTTGTGCCAACCTCTCCACCTCATCATGGCACATATCTGATCCGTTTGCGGGGCCCTTCTGAACTTCAATGCTACATTTTGGAGCCCGCTTTGTAAAGCTGCTTCACTGTATGTGCAGGGACATGTACCCAGCTCATAACCTGCAGCAACCTACATGGCAGGCACTGATCGCTTATTCTCCCAGCCTCACTCACTCACCTTCTGCCTTGCCATGGTTTTTAGTGCACACAGGTGGCTCGTCAATGTTGTTAACAAGTGGGCGTCCATCCTGCTGTATGCCACCTTGCCACATCAGTGTTTCAGGAGAAAGTGAGGTCTGCAGATGCTGGAGATCAGAGCTGAAAATGTGTTGCTGGAAAAGCGCAGCAGGTCAGGCAGCATCCAGGGAACAGGAGAATCGACGTTTCGGGCATAAGTCCGAAGAAGGGCTTATGCCCGAAACGTCGATTCTCCTGTTCCCTGGATGCTGCCTGACCTGCTGCGCTTTTCCAGCAACACATTTTCAGCCCACATCAGTGATTCACCCGCATCAAGTGCCAACCCAGGACAGACTGCCCACGTTTCAAAGTTTAGCCAAGTCTCAAAGTTGAAGGAGAACTTGGCACAGTGGCTGGGCGGTTAGCACTGCAGCCTCACTGTGCCAGAGACCTGGGCTCAATTGCAGTTTGGATGAGTGTCTGTGTGGAGTTTTGCATGTTCTCCCCATGTCTATGTGGGTGTGCTCACGGAAACAGACCCTTCGGTCCAACCTGTTCATGCCAACCAGATATCCCAACCCAATCTAGTCCCACCTGCAAGCACCTGGCCCATATCCCTCCAAACCCTTCCTATTCACATACCCATCCAAATGCCTTTTAAATGTTGTAATTGTACCAGCCTCCACCACTTCCTCTAGCAGCTCATTCCATACACGTACCACCCTCTGTGTGAAAAAGTTGCCCCTTAGGTCTCTTTTATATCTTTCCCCTCTCACCCTAAGCCTAAGCCCTCTAGTTCTGGACTCACCCACCCCAGGGAAAAGACACTGTCTATTTATCCTATAAATGCCCCTCATAATTTTGTAAACCTCTATGACGTCACTCCTCAGCTCCAGGGAAAACAGCCCCAGCCTATTCAGCCCCTAGTTCTGGACTCCTCCACCCCAGGGAAAAGATTTTGTCTATTGGTCCTATCCACGCCCCTCATGATTTTATAAACCTCCATAAAATCACCTCTCAGCCTCCCACGCTCCAGGGAAAACAGCCCCATCACATTCAACCCCTCCCTATAGCTCAAATCCTCCAACCCTGGCAACATCCTTGTAAATCTTTTCTGAACCCATCGTAAATGCAGGGTTACAGGCATAGGGTCGGGGCTGGGCCGAGGTGGGAAGATCTTCAGAGGTCATTGCAGACTTGCTGGGGAGAATGGGCTATCCATCTGCACTGTAGGGACTCTGTGATTCAGTCAAGTCAAAGGAGATATATTTCAGACAGGGGGTCCTGGCATAGTATATTCAGGGCAGCTTCCAGTATCAGCCCAGGATCTAAGGCATGGTCAGCCAGTCCATGGGGCAGGTCAGGGTCAGTATCCTCTCGTCATAAAGGCAAAGGTGTCAAATGTAGAGCAGCCCAGCCTTCATCGTGGCTGTCTCAGCCCGATCATGTATCACTTTCCCCTGGAATGAGACATAGGGAGGGATTGAGTGCGAAGAAAGTGGCTGGTGCAGCTGGTGAAAGTAGTGCAACGGCAGTGAGTGAGTGAGTGAGGAGGCCAGGTATGGTTAATGTGGCCCAAAGCAGCAGGAAGGATCATCACCAGCAATATTTAAAGCGGGCGTGCTGTGTTTATGAGAGTCTGGGAAGTAGGAGCAGGAGTGGGCTATTCGGCCCATTGAATTTTCTAAACAATTCAGTAAGATCAAGGTTAATCTAGTCTTGGCCTCACCTTATCGTTCCTGACTGCTCCTCAGAACCTTCTCTCACTCAGTCTTTAACATATTTAATGACTCCCCCCTCCATCGATCTCTGGGGAACAGTATTCCAAACCTTCAACCAGGAGAAGAAATTCCTCCTCACCTCCACCTTAAATGAAACAGCCCGAGTTCTGAAATGTTGCTTTCCTAATCGTGGGGTACCAGCTTAGTCACTGGCTTATGCAACATGGAAGGTTGGTCCAAAAGGTAATTTGGCAAACTGGATCCAAAACTGGCTTATAAAGAGGTGGCAATGGGTGATGGTGGAGGCCTGTTTTTGTAGAGTCATAGAGTCACAGAGACGTACAGCACGGAAACAGACCCTTCGGTCCAACCCGTCCATATATCCCAACCCAAACTAGTCCCACCTGCCAGCACCCGGCCCATATCCCTCCAAACCCTTCCTATTCATATACCCATCCAAATGCCTCTTAAATGTTGCAATTGTATCAGTCTCCACTACTTCCTCTGGGAGCTCATTCCACATGAAAAAGTTGCCCCGTAGGTCTCTTTTATGTCTTTCCCCTCTCACCCTAAAGTAGTGAGACGGGTTTGGATATGGGTGGGATGCTCTTAAACGAGGATCAGTTTGGATTTAATGACCTGTATGACCTGCTCCCAAACTGTAGGGATTCGATAATTCAATGAAGGGGGTGTGCAGAATTTGTGCAAGGACCATTATTGCTTGCATCCACTAGGTGGAGATATAGGATCAATCAGGAACTTGGTAACACCAGGCTCCTTCCCCAAAATGTGGAACATTAAACATTGCCACAAAGCGGCTGAGTGAATGGCCTGTCTATCAAATGTTATTTCAGTATCACATGCAGCGTTCGTAGGAAATAGCATTGGTTACACTGCAGAGGAAGCTTGCTAGATACATGATGGAGATGGATATGATGGTAGGGAGGAAGGTTGTGTGAAGCATAAACAGCATGAAAGAGACGGGCTGAAAGGCCAGTTTAGGCGATTTTATATATTCCATAATGGCAGCTGATTGCCTAACCTGGGGCTTGGAGATCTTTACTGCTCCACAAAGAACATGCCCAAGTTCACCACAGGCCCCACAGCTACTGCTGAGCAGGAACAGGCCCCTCCCTGGTTTCTGTGGCTCAGAGCCAAGTGCAGGTACAAACGGAAGGGCGGGGAGCAGTGTTGGAACCCTGTCAAAGGCGGAATGAGAACGGAAGACCATCTGCTTCCTGGAGCCAGCAACTGGTTTGCATTGCCGACTCCCATTTCATGCTGTGCCCACACCAGTGGAGGTGAACCCATGACTCTGCTTCAGATATTTCATTCATGACAGTAAGGCCAAAAAACTCTCAATGAATCTTTGGCACTCACCGCATGGAAAATAAACACAAATTAAAACCTTTTCACCCATACGCCTGTCAGGTGCTTCACCTGGATCCAGTGCCTGATGATCGATCTTCGGAAAAGGTTGGGGAGGGTAGCATCTTCAGGAGAAAGTGAGGACTGCAGATGCTGGAGCTCAGAGCCAAGAGTGTGGTGCTGGGAAAGCACAGCAGGTCAGGCAGCATCCGAGGAGCAGGAAAATCGAAGTTTCAGGCATAAGCCCTTCATCGGGAAAAATGTCTGAGCTGCTGTGCTTTTTCAGCACCACACACTCGACTCTAGGTGGTACGTTCAGCCCTTTGTTCATTCTGGCAGCTAAAGGGGCCACAGTGGGTAGTGTCCTTGCCTCTGGGCCAGAAGCTCCAGATTCAAATCCCATATCAGGACTTGATCCTTTTCTTTCTCTCTCCTTTCCTTTTTTTTCCCTCATCTTCCTGATATCATGGAGAGGCTGGTATCGGTGGTGACTGGAGTTGGGACCCCTGGCTTCGGAGGCCCGATGTGTGGACTCCTGGAATTGGCAGTGATGCTGCAGTGATGAAGGAGCAGGGACACTAGGTGGTAGCAGGCCTGGAGGGTTGACCATGCTCAGAGTGGTATCTGGGACTCCGGGTGATAAAGGTGATCTATATTTGAGTACATCCTTCTCACTCTTTTGCACCTTGAAATGACACTGGTGGCCACAGAAAACTTTTCATTGTATCTCCCAAGATAAATGTGACAATAAATCATTCACTCACTCATGATGTCAAGGAGGGTTATGTTCACAACATACAACAAACAGGTCGGATGTCAACCTGTCAATCTTCCAACACGTGCCAGTAGCAGGCAACAGGAGCAGGAGAATTTCCTGGTCAGTCATGTGGAGGAAAGAACATTGGAGACTGCTCTGTTATTATCAAGACTACAATGAAAAAGATGGATATCGCCACAGCAACTTGCCTTCCTTTGGAATGGGGATGAGCTACATAATTATCTGAGTCATCGAGATGTACAGCACGGAAACAGACCCTTCTGTCCAACCCGTCCATGCTGACCAGATATTCCAACCTAACAGTCCCATTTGCCAGCACTTGGTCTACATCCCTCTAAACCTTTCCTATTCACATACCCATCCAGATGCCTCTTAAATGTTGTAATTGTACCAGCCTCCATCACTTCCTCTGGCAGCTCTTTCCATACACGTACCACCCTCTGCGTCAAAACGTTGCCCCTTACGTCCCTTTTATATCTTTCCCCTCTCACCCTAAACCTGTGCCCTCTAGTTCTGGACTCCCCCACCCCAGGGAAAAGACTTTGTCTATTTATCCTATCCATGCCCCTCATGATTTTATAAACCTCTATAAGGTCTCCCCTCAGCCTCCGACGGTCCAGGGAAAACAGCCGTAGCCTGTTCAGCCTCTCCTTATAGCTCAAATCCTCCAACCCTGGCAACATCCTTGTAAATCTTTTCTAAACCCTTTCAAGTTTCACAACATCCTTCCTATAGCAGGGAGACCAGAATTGCATACAGCATTTCAGAAATGACCTTGCCAACATCCTGTACAGCAGCAACATCACCTCCCAACTCCTGTACTCAATGCTCTGACCAATAAAGGAAAGATACCAAACACCTTCTTCACTATCCTATCTACCACGTCCAAGGAGCTATGAAACTGCACTCCAAGGTCTCTTTGTTGGGGGCCAGTATAGATCAGATTGGTGTCGAGCAGGGGGTTTTGATCACCATTCTGCCCGGGGTGGTTTTGGGATCCACCTTCGTGCCCGCCCGATGGTGAAGGGGAGAGTCAGGGGACATTCAGGCAGAGAAACTGAGAAAGAAGAAAGGAAGTAGTGGAGCTTGTCTTCAGGAAGGAAGGGGAAACAAAGAAAAGAACAAGCAGGTGGAAACTGGCAGGGGTTTGGTAACTAGCGGACAAAAGGAGATAATGCACGAGGTTAGAATTTATTTAATGCAATTCGCAGTGATCTGGAATGTGCTGTCCCAAGGTGGAAACACATTCAAAGGGAACTTCCATATGCACAGATCCCTGAAAGTTGCCACCCAGGTTGATAGGATTGATAAGAAGGTGTGTTAGCTTTTATTGGGAGAGGGATTGAGTTTTGGAACCCTAAGGTCATGTTACAGCTGTTCAAAACTCTGGGGGGTGCTGCCACACATGGGCTATTGCATACAGTTCTGGTCACTGCATTATAGGAAGGATGTGGAAGCATTGGAAAGGGTGCAGAGGAGATTCACCAGGATGTTGCCTGGTATGGAGGGAAGGTCTTATGAGGAGATTGAGAGACTTGAGGCTGTCTTTGTTACAGAGAAGAAGACAGAGAGGTAACTTAATAGAAACATACAAGATGATCAGAGGATTGGATAGTGTGGACAGTGAGAGCCTTTTTCCACAGATGGTAATGGCCAGCATGAGGGGGCATAGTTTTAAATTGAGGGGTGATAGCTATAGGACAGATGTCAGAGGTTGTTTCTTTACTCAGAGAATATTAAGGTCATGGAACTGCCTGCGACAGTTGTAGACACACCAACTTTAAGGGCATTTAAATGGTTATTGGATAGGCATATGGATGAAAATAGAATAGTGTAGGATAGATGGGCTTCAGAGGTCAGTTTAGGTTGGTTAGATTGGTTTCACAGGGTTGAAGGGCTTTTCTATGCTGTAATGTTCTATATTCTCTGAAAGGGGTTGAATATTGTGTATACATAAACAGGATAAATTTACAGGGGGAGTGGGATGAACTGGAAAGCTCTCTTAAAGAGTCAGTACAGGAACAATGGGCAGAGGGGTCTCATTCTGTGCTTTAAGATTTTCTTGCGAGATTTTTGTCTCTTTCTAAGAATCTATCTGCCTATTTATTTGCACCATAATTTAGGCCCAGCTGCAAAACTTTTGATTTGATTTGATTTGATTTATTATTGTCACGTACCTAAGTACAGTGCAAAATTTTGTTGTGTGTGCAGTACAGACAGATCATATCATACAAAGCGCACAAGGGTAATAGAACAGAGGGAGGAATACAGTGTTTCGGCTGCAGAGAAGGTGCACATACAGTGAGGTCAACATTACATTTTAAAATTTCACAGGTCCATTCAGAAGTCTAATAACAGCAGGGAAGAAGCTGTTCTTGAATCTGTTTGTACGTGCAGACAAACCTTTATATCTCCTGCCCAATGGAAGAGGGTGGAAGAGAGTATAAACAGGGTGGGAGGGGTTTTTGATTATGTTGGTTGCTTTCCCGAGGCAGTGGGAAGTATAGATGGAGTCAATGGATGGGAGGCTGGTTTGTGTGACGGACTGGCCTGCGTTCACAACTCTCTGTAGTTTCTTGCAATTGCCCAATCTGAGTGTGCGCTGGCCAGGAGTGGAGTGGAAGGTGACTGGTCTGTGTGACTGGGGCTGCAGCAGAGCTTCAGATGGAATCCAGCCCCAGCTGGTGAGGTGGAAATCCCCTCTCAACGATGGCTGCGTCTGATCTCCCTCAGGATCCTCTCCTATAATGCAGCATCCTGCTGGGAACCATTCAGTACAAGTGACAATTCCATGTTTGTAAACTTGGATTAGTTTGTACACACTGAGACAGTGAGCATTAGCAAGTCACCAGGTGCTGACTAAGTTTCCAATGATTTAAATTCTAGTTACTGTACCCAGACCCCTCAGCCCAGGCTGAGGATTGAACCTGGGACCTTTTAGGACATTTTGTCTCAGTTGATCAATGACAATGAAATCATATTAAACGGACAGAATGGTTTGCTGTGATTCAGCAGCCCAGTTTATACACTGTGGTATGCAGCCTTCGCTCAGTTGGTATTATTCCCTGGCTCTCTGCTGGATGGTCAAGCCCCAGTGCAGGGATTTGAGTGTGCTGGTTCAGGTCATGCCCTAGCGCATTACTCAAGCAGTGCTGCTCTGTTGAGATGATGCCTTTCAGATGAGATAGAAAACATAAACTTCATTTACTGTCAACGTGAAGGCTCCCAAATTGGAAGGCTTCCCTATTTGGAAAATGAGCAGGGGATTAAATCCAAAGTCCTGTCTAATGTTTATCCCTCAAACCGACATCACAAAAGCAGGTTACCTGGTCACGATCACGTTGGTGCCTGTGTGAGTTTATTGTGTGCCTGCTGGCTGATGTCTCCCCAGGGTTACACCTTCAAAACTACACAAATAGCTGTAAAGCAATTTGGGATAACCTGAGCTCGTAAAAGGCATCACGTAAATGCAAATCCTCTCCTTTCTTGTGTAGACTGAACCTTTTGGAGAAAGATTAAAAACGTGGAGGACGTCCTTTCAACTCTGAGACTCCTCGAGACTTGTGGAATGCCGCGAGTGCATTTAATGGATAAAACTCGTTTAGACATATAAGTAGACAAACTGAAAGTAACCCCTCTGGGCTTTAACAGTCTCCCTCTTTCCCATTATAACCACAAGATAAATCCTTACTCAAATTAACCACTTGGAACCAACTGAAAACCAACTTGGACTAAGCCACTGTACTATTCCCCCTCAAACCACTTAGACTTGAACTACTTGGTGATCCTACCCCACCCGCTTTCAATTGCCACTACATCCAAATTAATGTAAAGTTATATATTTTGTCATCTCTTAGCCCCTATACATAAAAAAGTGTATATGCGCTGGTTTCTTCTAAATTAGACAGAAATATAAACACTTTAAAATTTAAATAAATATTATAAGGGAACATCTTATTGAACCATTCCAAAATCTTGTTTTAAGGTCATCACATACATCACTTAAATCCATATTAATCAAACATAAACTTGTGAACATCGTTGTTGCTTGTGTCTCTGAGTACCGTTGTGCTGTGTGCATTGAAGCTGCTGTCTTGGCTGTGCTATCTTATCCGAGCTTTGAATATGAATATTTTTGAACCAAGACTAAAGTTTCCTGGGCAGAGTGATCCCCCATGCTCCTACAGGTTTCAGAGACTGGGTCCACTTACAGTAAACACTTCAACGCTCTGGATACTGACCTCCAGAGTAACCTTCACAAGATAAGCAACTACAAGGAATATAACTTTTCTCCTTTCTATTTCCCTTTATTTCTGTATTTTGTATCAAAGATCTGTATCAAGGTACTTTGACTCGAAGATGGCGCCATATGTGAGGAAGTGAGGATGCCATGATGGCGCCAAATGGGAGAACATTGTAAACTTTTCACAGCACTCCTGTACTTGTGTATTGTGACAATAAAGGACGTTCTAATTCTAATTCCTCCAGACCCGGGGCAAAAAGGCAGTGTTTTCTCCCAAGCCAATTTGCCCAGCATTGAGGTACTAATCACTCGAAGCCAGTCTGCAGGGTGAGGCATGGTGGTGGTATAGGTGACTTCAAACCCCTGAAGCAGCCGCTCAACTCAGAGCTCAGCTACATCAAGAGTCTTCAAGGAGGACTGCTGGACTCTTTAAGTCCCTGAAGTGGTCAAACCAAACTGCCAACTCATGAGACACTGCTGTTTGTGACTGACTGTAAATAAGGGTTAGTGGGGGAAGCACTGATCACACTGAGAGAGCTTTGTGAGGAGGTAAACTTGAGGTGTCAGAGGGAACACCGAAATCTCCAAATAAGCCACCCACTGAACCCTTCAAGAACCTACTGTCCTGCCAATGGCTCTCTCAGAACCCCTCAAACCCAAGGGACTGCCTCGGGGAGGGGGGGGGGTGTGTGTGTGGAAGAAGCTGGGGATGAGAGCTCTGATCTGTTCTCTCCTATGGTTTCAGCTTGAGATATATGTCAGTATCTTACATGTCAGACTGTGATGTGGCAGGGCCAGTGTTGGGCTGGGGCAGACAATGTTAAAAATCTGATGAAGGAGCAGCGCTCCGAAAGCTAGTGCTTCCACATAAACCCATTAGACTGTAACCTGGTGTTGTGTGATTTTTAACTATGTTGGACAGTGATTCCTCACTATTGCATTCAGGCAGCTCAGAGCCTGCGAATGTGCCCAGTAGAGAGCAGCACAACCCTGCCTTCAAATCTGCAATTCGCAAGAAGAGCTAGTATCAGAGGTGTCAACTCCTGGTGTTTCCTTGATGGCTGCAGGTTAATGGACCCAGAGTCCAGCTGTTGGAAGTCTTTCCCATCTCTTTGTTCTCCTCTGAATCAATCTGTCCATCATCACAACATAAAACCAGCATCCCACCCAATCCTATCTCGATTGCCACCCAGTGGGTTAGGTTAAAATTGCTCCCTCTAAGTGCTGACAGCAGAGCCGAGTGTACATCTTGGAAGTGGTCACTGGTCAGGAACCAGATTGGGAAACCTGAGTAGATGTGCAGGTAAGGGTCGGTGACAGAGGCAGAAACACATAGTTGGGTTCAATGAACCATATACAAAAACACACAGGCTGATGTGAAGGATGTGACAGATAGAGATCCAGGGTCATTTTGGCTACTTACAATTTGAATGTGATGTTAAACTGAGGTCCCACCTGTCCTTTCAGAGTGATATAACATATCCCATGGCACTGTGTTGGAGAAGAGCAAAAGAGCTCTCCTCTGTATCCAGGTCAATCCCGCATTCAAAAGCAGGTTAGCTGGTCGTGATCCCAGTGCAGCTTGTAGGAGTGTGTGCAAACTCACTACCTCATTCCCTATATCACAGCAATGGCAGCACCCTAGAAAGACTGGAGTGACTGTAAAGTACATCAGGGCACTGTGATGTTGCAAAAGGTGCTATGCACATGGAAGTTTTTCATTTCTGCACAACTATAGCAATTATCTGCAGGCAGACTGGGTAGCTGTGCTGTTGGTTTCCTGACAAATCGAAAGCTCACCACAGTATGACAGAATAGTTATCTGGTCAGAACTGGCTCTCCCAATGAGTATCATGTCTGGCTCAAGCTCTCTGTTCATAATAACTTCTATTTGGACAATCATTGAATGACCTCTTGGGAATGCTTTGATTCTCTGACTACAACACCATGTCTCGGAGTTCAATGATAATCAGTTTTCTCTTGCTTACACACCCTGATTTTTTTTTGAAGTTCAATGCAGGAATTGCCAGTTTCTGATCTTTGACCCATATTCTCTTGTATATGCCTGATTCATCAGGAAAGATTGTGAAAGACAACAGCTATGAAGGTGCATTTAAAGAAATATCCAGGGGAGGAAGCGTTGAGGGGAGGATGTGGGGTGCAGTTCATGCCCCAGAGAAGATGCCATACTGTGAAGCCAGACTCTTGGCACTAGCTGATAGCAAAGGGGAAACTGGGAAAGAGAGGGCAGGAGACAATGATAAAATGAGACAGGCAAGGGAGAGGGAGGTGTGCAGGAAGCCGCACACACACACGTAACATTGAGTTGCTCTCATAATCCCCCCAGTGGCAACATCAGGCAAAACCAGCCAACATCTTGCTGTGTCAGGTTCATTGAGCACAGGGCATGGAAGGTGGTTTGGTGAGTTGGGCGCCGGGGTCATGAGGCGGTGGAGGGGAACATCATGAACACTGACTCACTCACCTGTGGGTGGAGGTACCGGTTTTACAAGCGAGGCCAGCTGTTCTCAATTCCGACACATGTTGGGCAGAGACTTCCTTTTTCATTCTATTAATTTTTTTTTTAAAAATGCGTGCTCTCTGCAACAGTGTTGCAATAACTCCCAGGCAGTCACAATACCCTGCTGCAGGTGATTGCATGGCTCGCTTGTCTTGGGGAAAGTCCGTGTTAACGTCTCGCCGGCGCCAGTTGAACGAACAGGAGGGGCACCTATTCAAGAACTGAGGGCGATAGCTCCTAAACTGACAATGGGTAATACAGGGCAGACCAGGCACAGGCACCGAGTCGGTACCTTGCCTGAGGGAACCATTTGAGATGCTTATTCTTGAAAATAAAAATAAAAATTCTCAAATCGCTCCTTGGCTTCACCCATCCCTATCTCTCCCATCTCTCCCAACTTCTGGGAATAGATCAATTCTGCCCTCTTGATTACCCCCAAATTCAAACATTTCACCACTGACGGCTGTTCCCTTCAAGCTCCGCTCCTTCCCATCCCTCCAGCCTTAGGACTTAAAGATGCTCATCAATACCTACCTCTTTGACCAATATTTTTAGTCATCTGTCCTCAAACATCACACGGTGGGGAGCTTGGGATTTCTTTTTTTAAGGTATATAAATGCGAGTTGTTGTTGTACAGTGTGTACAGCATTTAAAGGGGCAGTGACACTGGAACCTGGGTGCAAATACACGAGGCAGATTACCGTGCAGTTTGTATGTGGGATTGCTGTGAAAAGTGAATGAGTGTGCTGTCCCAGGTATGAAGATGTTGCTTCTTTAATTAAAGGCACAGATTGCAAATTGCTGGAAGTGGTGTTTTTTTTTCCCTGAAAGAAGAGTTGCCCTACATATATTTAAACCAGAAACGATTTGCAAATCCATCTTGCTCCGTAAAGAACGCTTGTTCCGACAAATGTGCCCTCAGACGAGTAATCCTCAGTGGTCGCTGCACTGTACAGATGCTGCAAGAGCTGGGTACGGGCGAAGACAGAGTTGGAGAGAGAGAGAGAGAGAGAGACAGCAGCCTGCAGTTTTGGTGCAGAGGTTGGCTTGTTGCAGGCTGACTCTAGGGGGAGGGTGAGAGAGAGAGAGAGAGGGAGGGAGGGAGGGAGGGAGGGAGGGGGCGGTGTGGGCTGAGGGATCGCCTCCATACAGTAGTACCGAGCGGATCAGCTCCCACCCGACACTTAGAGTCGTCAATCAGGATTAATGGACCCGCTGTATAAAAACTCACCGCGGCTTCTCGAACACACACACAAACGCTTCCAGCTCTTTTATTTATATGGATGTCTCTGTGGCTCATTGCCCTGCGACCATTAACCTTTGGTTGATCCTGGACAGAGAACAGAAGAAAGAAATAAAATGTTGAAAAGAAAAGCCGGTGGCTTTTAGAAAGAACAAGTGAAATTGACTGAACAGCAAACAGTGAAATTGACACGCACTTTAAAAGGGGCACAGGGGAAAAAAAACTTTTTTTTGCTAACTTGCAAGAGGACCGGTTGCAGTTCCCCTTTTTTCTCTCTCTCCTATGTGTTTGTGTGTCGTTGTTTTAGAATGAACACTGAGATGGACTGGAGGAGCCTGGCTTCCCTCCTGCTTTTCCCCGTGCAGATGGTTTTCTACGTGGTGAAAGCCGCCGTGTCGCTACTGCTGCCGGTCAGGCTGAGGGAGCTGAGCCGGGACACGGTGCTCATTACCGGGGGAGGCAGGGGAATCGGCCGCCACCTGGCCCTGGAGTTCGCCAAGCAAGGGGCGAGGAAGGTGAGTGTGAGTCTCTGTGTGAGTGTGTGTCTAGTGAGTGTATGTATATGTTTGTGTCTGTGAGTGTGTCTGAGTGAGTGTGTATATGTGTGTTTGTGTGTCTGGGTGAGTATGCGTTTGTGTGTTAGTGTGTCTGGGTGAGTGTATGTATATGTGTGTTAGTGTGTCTGGGTGAGTTATGTATAAGTGTGTCTGGGTGAGTGCGTTTGTGTGTTAGTGTGTCTGGGTGAGTGTATGTATATGTGTGTCTGGGTGAGTATGTATATTGTGTGTCTGTGTGTGTATGTGTGTGTGTATGTATGTGTGTATATTGTGAGAGTCTGTGTGTGTGTTTGTGTGTGTCCCTTTCTGAAATGGCACGGAATAGTTCTTAAATGTTATGAATCCAATTCGTGCAGAGAGAGAGGGAGGCAGCAGTGAGTAGCAGGACGTTAGTGCAGATGCTGGAGTCAGTTCTGAAAACAAAAATAAAATTCTGGAAGTCATGTCAGCTCTGATGAGGAGTCATTCGGATTCCGAATGTTAGGTTGCTCTTTCTCCACGAATACTGCCTGACCCACTGTGATTTCCAGCATTGTTTTGTTTACAGACAACAGGAGGTGATGGGGGCTGGGGGGTAGGAGGGGGACTTTTACAGATTAGAACCAGTCCTGCACAAATGTGTGTATGCCCTTCAAAAAGGTGTTTTAGGAAACAACATGTGTCTTTTTAAAATTCCCCGAGTAAGGGGTTAGAGCAATGGGGGTGATTTTCACATTCAGCCCCCAATCCTCCCTCCCCCCCGATTGTGGGTTATGAAGAGATTAAAAACCTACAGATGGAAAGTGAGGCGGTGGATTTTTAAAAATATATTCATAATAATATCTTTGGATACATTGTTACAGACGCAGTTCTGTTCTGTACAGTAGCACATCACGGAAACAAACATTGGAGTTTGACTCTATCCCAAAACCAAAGAGTTCTTGTATAAATTCAATACTATATTTACATACATTTCAGGTAGCAGGAGACGGCGAATTGTGTGACTGGAAGAGTTTGTAGGCAGTTGTATTGAGAGTGGGAGGGTTGCAGTTCTAGTTGATAATCTGTGCTGCTGTTAGAATGTAGCCCCGAGGGAGCTGCTATTCCGGACACCCACCCTGCTAACAGGCGCGTCGCTAATGCTTTTAGAGAGAGGCAGAGGGAAATCTGGGAATATTTTATTGCAGGGAACGTGTGCAGATTTCTCCTCGTATTTAGCAGTGAGACTAGTGCAGTGTGTATTGTGATAGAGAGAGTCCCCTGATGTGTCACTAGCAGCAGCCTGTAGCTGTAGTTACCTCACCACCCCCTCGGAGCGCACAATGTTGAATTATTTAAATACGCTGGTGAGTGTTTCTTCCCGAACCAATGATATTAATTGCATCGCCGTTTGAGGGGAAGGGAACCCACGCTTTATCCCTGTGGCTCTGAACGGAGTCTGCAGCCAGTTCAGCAGATTGATATTTCCAGTGTAATGCAGCGTCTGGGGTTAAAGGAATGCAGATTACAGTGTTGTCCACTGCTGCCAAGTCACCCCCTCAGCCCCTGTCGAAGGGAGAGATTGGGGGTGGACATTGGGTCACTGGGTCAGATCAGATTAGACTTGGTGTACTTACACTCCTCCCTGCCACCAGACTTCCGTATCGCCTGCCAACTCTTGCTGTTCACTCTGCAAGCCCAGGCCAGCAGAAAGATGTCCCTTTTTGGGGCAAGAGACGAGAAACCAATAATCCTCTCCAGTCGCATTTGACACTGGAGCTGTTTGATAGGACAACCCCCTCCCCCCTTCCGAGCTTGATCTAATCTGTACCTTGAATTCTTACTTACCATGATACTGCCAATACCCTAACAAAAAAAATGTCATCTTCTGGTATGATGAAAGACTTAATAACAATCCAGGTTTCTTCAATATATCATTTCAGTTGCATGACACTGTAATCTTTTGCTATAAATTATTTTGTTTTATGGTCTTAATCTCCAAACAACTGATGAAGGAGCAGCGCTCCGAAAGCTAGTGCTTCCAAATAAACCTGTTGGACTATAACCTGGTGTTGTGTGATTTTTAACTTTTGAAGGATATCTCCATAAGTGACCTTGCCGCCCCCCAGCTATTATTCTGGATTCCCACATCAGACGAAATAGGTTATTTATCTCTTTAAACCCAGTCGGATTATTATCCAATGATATATTATTCAGTGTACCATATGCTGGGAGAGCTCTTGTGGTGCAGTGGTCCTCTCCCTACTGCTGGGCTAGGAGATTTGAGTTCAAATCCCGCCTACACCAGAGATGTGTCATAACATGCCTTAAAGGGTTGACTTAAAATGTCTATTCTGTGATGGAGGATCCAGCCGCGTCTAAGGTTTCTTTAAAAATAATCCTAACAGGAAGAAAGCAAAGATTGTAACGTAAGGCATTATGCACTGTTTAGGGCGCCCCCCGAAATATGTGTTACAGTTCGAGTGCCAGTTGAAGAAATATCTCATCTCGTGTTGCAATTATCTATGAAGTGAGCGTGCATTTTCCCATTCAGCCTGGGTACTACCTGGTGCTGAAAGGGTTAAACGCCATTCCCGATCATGGAGCATTCCACTTGGATGAGATACTGGAGGGGTGCTTGCCAGCTCGAACTCTCTCCCCAAAGACCAAAAAGTGGACCTCGCTCAGTTTCCTCAGATAATTAGTTCCCCTCTATCCAGTCACCTGTCCTGCAATAATGTCCTCCAATAGATGGTCCTTAAAAAAAGGTCAAACCCAAGCTCAGGCAGATGTAAAAGATCCCAAGTCGCTTCTGAAGAAGAACAGGTGAAATATTCCCAATATTTTTGTCAGTATTTACCCCCTCGTAAATATCTCAGAAACAGATTATCACATTGCTGCTTGTGGGCTCTTGCTGTGCATGAATCCGCTGCCCCGATGCAACATTGTATGAGTCCTCTACACTTCAATAGTACTTGGGCTGGCAGTGAAATTCTCCGAGACGTTGTGGTTCTGAAAAAAATGCTGTATAAATGCAAGCTTGTATAATATGACTTGATTTCACAATTGAAAACAAATGTTGAAATTATTTGAAGCGTTTGCCTCATAGAATCTCCCAGGAGTGATTTGCATGTTGGTGTCTTAACATAGAGGACTTGTAACCTCTTAAAAATCACACAACACCTGGTTATAGTCCAACAGGTTTCATTGGAAGCACTAGCTTTCGGAGCGACGCTCCTTCATTAGGTGCTTCCAGTTAAACCTGTTGGACTATAACCTGGTGTTGTGTGATTTTTAACTTTGTACACCCCAGTCCAACACCGGCATCTCCGAATTTTAACCTCTGGTTTGTTGTAATTGAGCTGAATTGCCATTCTAATGGTGGATCGCATCCCTGAAGCATATAGGAACTGGAGGTGTACAGTAGCTACTGCGCTTCTCAAAAGTAGCAACATAGTTTGCAACATTTGACGTCAAACAACAACTCACATCTTACCTATTTAGCTCCAAGGTGTCTTTTGCCCGTTTGCATGCAGTTTGTACTGACCTGTTGCCAGGGCACAAGTCCCTTTGAACCAGCCCGTCCTGGCTGGACAGTGAGCAGTTGTTTACATCAACATCCCAGGAACAGGTGGGTTTTGACCCCAGAATTTCTGACCCAAAGGTAGTGGCACTACCACTACATCATTAGGATAGTGTGTACTAGAGGGTTAATTGGGCAGAACTTGGATATTCTCTGATGCCTCCCCCAGTGCAATAGCTTATTAATACTGTCTGGACTGGACAATTTGGAATGAATGTGTTCAGTACCCATGGACCCTGACCTATAATACAAGGGGCAGTCTGTATTATCCCCACCACAGGAAGAGGCCAGATAGCATTCCTATCCTTCCCTCCCCTGGCATCAGATGTAAAGACAGTGGGAACAGGAATGCTGAGCTCACAAGCTGGTCTGTTATTCCTATCTCAGGGCCATTTTGGTGTGTGGCTCACTATCCCATTTGCACCCATTTTGGCATCGCTTAAAGCCAGCATTTTCCAGGTTTTGGTTACCAGTATCACCCACATGCTGGATTATGCCATAATCCCTCAGCAACAGAACGTAGTGAAACTGACTGAATGGGGTAAGCCTTGTAGCTGAGGTTGATACTAATGACTGGGACTTGTTGACTTGTGGTAGCTAAGATTTTATAAACACTACTGTTCTCATGTGGGGCAGCCAACATCATTGGTTGAGGCAGTAGGTTAACAATGCCACATGCACCGCTGAGATGTACACAACAGGAGTTTGCATGTTCTCCCCTTCTCTGAGTGGGTTTCCTCCCACAGACCAGAGATGTGCAGGTTGAGCGGGGTGGCCATGCTAAATTGCCCTGTAGTGTCCAGTAATGTGCAGGTCAGGTGAGTTAGGTATGGGGTGTGCAGGGTTACAGGTATGGGGTGGATCTGGGTGGGATGCTCTTTGTGGACTTGATGGGCTGAATGGCCTGCTTCCACACTGTAGGGAGTCTGTGATCACAATGTAACTTGTTCAGTCCATGATAGCAATGTGTAGTACATCTGCTTTTGCAAGGACAGTGCTGCTTCTCATTAACGTGGAGGTGCTGGTGTTGGGTGGGCAAAGTTAACAATCACACGACACCAGGTTATAGTCCAACAGGTTTATTTGGAAGCACAAGCTTTCAGAGCGCTGGTCCTGCTCCGAAAGCTAGTGCTTCCCAATAAACCTGTTGGACTATAACCTGGTGTTGCGTCCTTCTCATTAAGACCCAACAGTGGCTTATCCTGTGCCATTGCTAATTTCTTCCTTGGATTGATTGATTGTTTCTCTGTTACAGTGCCCCACTACAGGCTAACTATTTCTAAATGTTATTATAAGATTAGAAAAGGTAAAGATGAGACAGTAGAGTAGTGGTAATGTCCATGATCTACTAAGCTCACAGTCCAAGCTAAATCTGAGGCTTTAGATTCTACCATGGTAAAAAACACTGCAGATGCTGGAATTCAAAGTAGACAGTCTCAAACAGTCCTTCCAGGTGAGACAGAGATCCACCTTCCTCTCCTCCAACCTAGTTTACTGCATCAGGTGATCCCGATGTGGTCTTCTCTACATCGGGGAGACCAAACGTAAACTTAGGGAACAGCTGACCAAGTGTCTCAGCCAGGCCCGCAGGGGCCGACCAGACCTCCCAGTCACTGCCCATTTCAATTCCCCCAACCACTCCCTTTCAGACATGACCATTCTTGGCCTCCTCCATTGCTAAAACAAACCACAGCCCACATTGGAGGAGGAACACCTCATCTTTCGCCTGGGCTACCTACAGTCCGGAGGACTCAACATTGAGTTCTCCAACATCAAATAACTTCCATTCGGCATCCCCTGACTCCTTTCCCAGCCTCTCCCCCTCCCAGCCACCAACCGGATCCATTCCTCCCATTGTCCAGCCAGGTCGTACCCTCTACCTGTCTTCACCTATTCCCACCTCACCCCCCTGCCCCCCCCGCTACGCCCTTTATCTGCAGCTCCCTCCCACACCCACCCCCAGTCCTGAAGAAGGGTTACACCTGAAACATCGACTTCTGCACCCCCTGCCTGGCTTGCTGTGTTCTTCCAGCCTCCTGCCTGTCTACTTTAGATGCTACCATGGCAACTGGGAGAATAAGGCAATTTAAGTGAGGAGAAAGGAGTGTTCTTGGCATCAGTGGTTGATACTACAACATAAGACAGAATGATTCTAAATTGCTTTGAGCCTCTGGATTTACTTGAATCATTCCATTGGGTACAATTGAGCAGAAGGAAATTGATCAGGGCTCTCGCATGTGATGGTTAATCCAGTGACTCCTAATGTAAAGCATGGATATCAGACATGGCTGGTGTGTATTTGGTGATTGCTTATAGCTAACTAATTAGAAGGCTTCTATGATGGACAGACAATCTCACACAGGGCACCTCACACCTTCAATGCATTATTTGAGCCAACATGGCACTTATTGTTAAAGTTCACTTGAGAAGGAAGTTCTGGGATTTACATATGAAAGCACTGAAACCCACATGCCCATTCTAAAAGACTTAACACACAATCCAGGTCTTTTTCAATATATAATTACAATTACATCACACTGTAAACTTTTTAGCTATAAATTCTGTGTCCTACAATCTTATACTCCATAACCACCTGATGAAGGAGCGGCGCTCCAAAAGCTAGTGCTTCCATATAAACCTGTTGGACTGTAACCTGGTGTTGCGTGATTTTTAACTTTCTATGAGGGAACCAGTGCTGATACTAGATTTGAGGTAGAGCTGCAGAAGTTGGCTGGTATTACTGCAAGTGAACATCTTCATGTAGTCATTGCATTCAAGCCTTGTGGAGTATTTTAAATTTCTTTGAGGAGTTTGGGGTTGTTGTTGGTATCTGTGTAGGGACAAAAGTGTTTGTTTGGGTCATGGGTTTGTGAGATCATTTGGAGTAAAGTGAAGACCTGCAAGTGATATGAAGTTAATAATTTGGGACTGGACTTTTATGCTTTCAGCCTTCTCTGCAGCACTCAGTAAATACAGGAACCCCCTCTGCAGCTTCTTGGCTTTTAAGAATTTTCCTCGCTGGTTGCATATGGATACCACTGACAAGGCCAGCATTTAGATTAGATTCCCTACAGTGTGGAAACAGGCTCTTCGGCCCAACAGATCCACACCGACCCTCCGAAGAGTAACCCACCCAAACCCCTTTTCCATCTGACTAATGCACCTAATTGACAATTTAAGCATGGCTAATTACTGCTCATCTTTGGACTGTGGGAGGAAACCAGAGCACTCGGAGGAAACCCACGCAGACACGGGGAGAATGTGCAAACGCCACACAGACAGTCACCCAAGGTTGGGATCGAACCCAGGACCCTGGTGCTGTGAGGCAACAGTGCTAACCACTGAGCCACCGTGCCTGCCCTTAATCTCCCATGAAAAAGGGTTTTGCACCAGCGCAGTCAATGTGCTGCAGGTCCTCTGCAATGTTGCTTGGGAAGGAGTTCCAGGATTCTGGCCCAGTGATAGAACAGGATCAGCGATTTCGAAAGTTTTGCTTCTCCACACATCTTAAAAGAATTTAACATTGATTATAAAATGCGTACTGTATTGCCTTGCTCCAGTTTTACAGCCCTTCCCCCATCCCTTCCTCCTCCACCATTGTCTTCCAGAGTTACTTAGTCTCCAGTGTTCTTAGTGCCCTAGGAGTTCTTTTAGTCATGTATTGGACCCTGGATTTTGCAATCAGTGCTGCTCCATTAATGTTAACTATGTTAATCCTGGCTGCTCAACCATCAGAGGCATCACAGCCAACTCTAAACCTGGTCTTAGCCAACGTTTCCCCACCGCCCTGCTGAATTGGAGCCATTTTTGGGAGCTGGGGTGGGGGGGTTTACAGCAGGTTTATGCCTCTTTGACATTATTTCAGGGGTGGAGGGGTTTTGAGGTTCAGTGTAGTTAGTTGAGATTACCCAACATCAACATGCCCCTTCCTTGTGTCCCAACTTGTCCTGTTCCAGACAGTAATGCAATTGATGATGTAGAGAGTAGGTTCTGACACTAGCCAAAACTTGCATTTATATAGCACCTCTATTTCAGTAACACATCTTAAAGCACTTCACTGGAGCATTGTTAGCCCTGACTTTGGCACTAAACTGCTTAATATAAAAAGAAGATGACTGTTTGGCCAAGAGCTTGGCCAGAGTGACTTTATTTTTTGTGAAAAGTGGATTGATAGAGAGAGGAAGAGACATTGTAAGGCTGAGTTGTTTAGGAAGAGAATTATAATGGATGTATGTTGAGCTGGAAGGTTTGTTTCCAGACTTTTCGTCACCATTCTAGGTAACATCATCAGTGAGAGTCTCTGGTGAAGCGCTGGTGGTATGGCCCGCTTTTTATTTATGTATTTAAATTCCTTGGGTTGGTGATGTCATTTTCTGTGATTATGTCATTTCCAGTTCTTTTTCTCAGGAGGTGGTAAATGGGGTCCAAGTCAATGTGTTTGTTGATTGAGTTCCGGTTGGAATGCCATGCTTCTAGGAATTCTCATGTGTGTCTCTGTTTGGCTTGTCCTAGGATGGATGTGTTGTCCCAGTCGAAGTGATGTCCTTCCTCATCCGTATGTGAGGACACTAGTGAGAGTGGGTCATGTCTTTTTGTGGCTAGTTGATGTTTATGTATCGTGATGGCTAGTTTTCTGTCTGTTTGTCCAATGTAGTGTCTCAAAACTCGCTAAGAGAATTATGATATCTGGAGACCGGGATTTGAGGATTAACATGGACATCCACCAGGGAAATAATTGGGCCACACTGGTTGCATTTAATTTATGGTGTTTGGTTGCATCTGAATTGTGGACTTCGGGATGGGGCAGCGGGGGTTAAAAAAATAATTCAGTTTGACGCCAGTTGGATAAAAACGCCAATCCTGTGGTCGTAATTCACTCATTTTAAAGAAAAGTAACTTTTCCTAAACTGTTTGCTTTTGTTCTGTCATAACTCTGCCATTTCTTGTCGTTCTGTTGTATTCATTTATTTTGTCCTTTACCACCCCGACTCCCACCCCCATTCTTTTTGTGCCTGTGGGTGGCACGGTGGCTCAGTGGTTAGCACTGCTGTCTCACAGTGCCAGGGTCTCAGGTTCGATTCCAGCCTCAGGCGACTGTCTGTGTGGAGTTTGCACATTCTCCCCGTGTCAGGGTGAGTTTCCTCCGGGTGCTCTGGTTTCCTCCCACAGTCCAAAGATGTGCAGGTCAGGTTAATTGGCCATGCTAAATTGCCCGTAGTGCTAGGTGCATTATTCAGAGGGAAATGGGTCTGGGTGGGTTACTCTTCGGAGGGTCGATGTGGACTGGTTAGGCCTAAGGGCCTGTTTCCACGCTGTAGGGAATCTAATCTAACTTCCTCTCACATTTTGCCCCTTTATTTGCTGTTGTTTTGTTTCCGATGTGTGTTGTGTTTAGCTTGTTCTGCGTCCTCCCTGTATTGCTCAGGGTACAGCTCCGGAGCAAGTGGGATCTGAACTCTGGGCCTCTCAGCTCAGAGATGGGAATACTGCCACCCCCGCCACAAGGTTTGCTGAATGCTTTGAAAGCCTCGTTTTCTCTCGAGTAGCTGGAGGAGCACCTTGCAGTTCAGTCACAGCCTCGGGTTCAACAGGAGGTCAGCCGAGTGCTGTTGATGTCATTAATCTTGTTTACCACTTAGAAAGGAAACGCACGTCCAGCGGGCATAGGAGGAGGGCTGGGCATGGTGCTTAGGGGCGCTATGCAGGCTGCAACTGGTTCATTCAGACCCTGGTGAGCTCCTTCCTTAAAGCACCCCAGCAGCAAGCATGTTGCTGTATTTATTTTTAGCCAGTTATTTGGGACACAAGGCATTTTGTAAACACACACTTGACCTGAAAGGGACAACCTGTTTTACTGTTTATTGCAGTTGTCTGACCTCAGCAACAGCAGTTTGAAAACCCAGTCAAACTCAGATTGAATTTGTCACCGTGCCTCACAGAATGTGTTGCATTTATTTTCCAATTTATATATTTGAAGGAAGTTGGTCTGATAGATTTCCAGGATCTGGATGCTCTCAGATTGCTGGCTTTTCCCAGCAGTGCACAGGCTCCCCATTCGACAGCTTGCTAGGAGCAGTTATTCCTTGTGTCTGAAAGTGGAAGGTGCTTTTGCCAAATGTAGCCCTTTACAGGTTTAGCGGATGCAGTTTCAAGAACAGGTTTGAAGAATTGTGACCGGGAGTCGAACAGCAGATGGATTCTCTTTCTCAAGCTCAGGATCCTGAGTTAAAAAATCACACAACACCAGGTTATAATCCAACAGGTTTAATTGGAAGCACTAGCTTTCAGAGCGTTCTTCACAGGTGGCACCTGACAACGCAGCGGCGCTCCGGAAGCTAGTGATTCCAATTAAACCTGTTGGACTATAACCTGGTGATTTTTAACTTTGTACACCCCAGTCCAACACCGGCACCTCCAAATCATGAGGATCCTGAGATCAGTCCCCAGTGCCCCTGGCTGTTTAATCTGCTGGTTCACAGCATCTGCTTTCCACACTCTCCCATTCTGTGTAGCCTAACCAGCTTAACTATTTTTACCCAAGGCAAACTAACCAAATCAACTGCTAAGGATCGGTCCTCCGTTTCATTTTTACATTGATCATTAATTATGTTTTGCTTAATTTCCCCCCCTCCTGATTTAAAAGAAAACGATCAAACTAGATCCTTCGTTTGTAATTATCAATTCAACATGATTGTGCGATATTTGTGGCTATACCCAAGTACAGACTTCTGCCCAGGTTTAAACATTCCTGACCTCAGCTAATGACGCTGCCTATCCCAATACTGACAGTGTCACTCTCTCACTACTTTAGCGTGGATGGGTGGATTGAGGTATCGGGGGTGGGGGGCAGATAGAAGTGTGCAAGGCTAATGCTGTTCTGTGTTGGAGGTGACCTCTGATTCACCCTGGCTCATAGCTAACAGGCTTGGCTGTGCTGACTCCTATGTGAACCCGTTCACTCCCCTTGCACAGATCACTGGCTCCTGCACTTGGTTTCAGCAAATTACACTGAAGCATCCCCACACAAGCTACATTCATGTTGTGTCTTTTATCTTGCTCACTTATATTCTCACAGTCATGGCCTCATGGTCTCTGGATCACTGCTGCTCACTCTGTCTCTCTCCCGTTTGCACTAGAGATTTGCTGTCCTGTCTACAGCTCAGATCCCATCTTGCTTGCTGTATTTGAACTGGCTTAAGATAACAAAAAGGTTTACAAAATGACTCACTATGGATTATACCTGTTTGGTTATAGTGGTATCTGGCTCTTGTTGCTTGGTATTGGCATCCCTAACCAAGAGAATGTTTATCACATCTGACGGGAATGGGCAGTGCCATCTGGCATTTGTGTGTCACCACTGATTTAACATCGAAACTTCTGGTGGTGAAATAGACAGCTGTACAAGTCCTACATGTTCCAGAGTGTTTAGGACCATCTCTGAACAGGTTGGTTAGAAAATATCTAGGTTACCATTTGCTGCTTGAATTTCAATGAGAATTGCGGGGTATCTGTAGTGATGTAGCCCAGCACCTGCCTTTGCGTAATTCTGTTGTCCTTTCAATGAACGAGGACAGTCTGCCACAATGATGGCTTCATGCTGGGCCTAAAGGTAAATTGGTCATTGTCTTACCAGACCATAGGGCTGCTCTCTCATTAGAGAGAGAGAGAGAGACCACTGGAGGTGACCTCAGTGTGAGGGATGTGCATTCAGTTTAGTTCTGTCGCTGGATCTAAACCACTATTCACATGTCCTTTGGGTCTCCATGCAGTGTTTGTAACTATGGCTGGGGCGGCTGTACAGTGTAACCTGTAAACACTGCCACATACTGAACAAATGTGGTGTCACCTGCTTTCTGTGGTGTGAGGTTGCTGATGCTGATCCTCGCTGGAAGGTACACTGCCCAGGATGTGTTTGGAATGCCTGTGATGCTGCGATGATCGAACAGCTTGTCTGTACAGACTGGGCTAGTATGTGGGGATTAGCTACTAGGTCATGGGGTGGCTATTGCCAGCTAAGCTCAGTGAGGTGGGAGTGAGGAGGAAAGATTGGGAGGGGGTTTGAGGTGTTGCTATTAGAAGGGGAGGCTGCATTCCATTGTCTGTCTCTGTCTGTGTGTCTCTATCTCTGTGCATTTCTGTATGTGTCTGTCTCTCTGACTGTGTTCCTGTCTCTATGTATTTCTGTGTGTGCCTATATGTACATCTGTGTCTGTCT
>NC_057743.1:17059550-17069977 GCF_004010195.1 Chiloscyllium plagiosum | reverse complement strand
TGTGTATATCTGTGTGCCTGTGTGTGTGTATCTCTGTGTGCCTGTGTGTGTATATCTGTGTGCCTTGTGTGTGTGCGTGACTGTGAATGTCTTTGTGCCTGTTTCTGTATCTGTGTGTATCTCTGTGTGCCTGTTTGTGTATCTCTGTGCCTCTGTGTGTGTGCGCTTGTGTGCATATCAGTGTGCCTGTGTATCTCTGTATCTGTGTGTGTATGTGTGCGCGCCTGTGTGTATATCTGTGTGCCTTAGTATCTCTGTGTGTGCCCGTGTGTGTGTCTGTGTGCTGGAACGATCTGCCTTGCTGTGTGCGTGGTCCCGCTGCCTGGCATCCAGCCGGCATCCCCTGAACCTGACACACTTCCAATTCAGAACTCGCTGACCATGAAATTAGTGAGGGCAGCTCCTCGCTGCAGCCCAGCAGCCTGCAGGCACGGTCTGCCTCAGCCTGGCTCTCACTCCGAGCTTTGTGCCCCCTTTCCCCTGTTACCCCCAGCTCACCCAACGGACACCTGACAAAAAGACAAATGCAAATGTCAAACCAGAGGTCAGGGGGCGTGGAGGGGGTGAGGAAATCCAAGAAAAATCAGCAAAATAAATCAGGCTTCAGCAGTGTGTCTGTCCTGTGGAAGGGGAGGTGGGTGCTGGGGGGGAACGGAGGGGAATTAGTTTGCTTCCAGTGACAGGATTCGAGTCCCAGTGGGTCTCTGAAGGCTGTTCGATTTCCAAACGTGACTGGCGAGGCCGCTTCTTCCTTAGGGTAGTGCATCTTGCAGTTTAATTCCATGATTTGTGGGTTTTGTAAAACTTGCATTTATATAGTGCCTTTTATCATATGCCTCACACAGGATTACCTGGAGTTGTGAGTTCGTTTGGATGCATTTTAGGTCAACACAGAGGCAGGCTGGAATATTGCAGGGATATATTGCACTGCCTTAATTCATGGAATAATCTCTTTTATTTAATAACAAAGAAAGCAACAAAGAATTGAAGGGACTAACAGGCTGTGTTCGGACCCCACACAGCAACCTTTCTGGTTCTACAGATCAATGAAAACAACCTCTTTTTGTGTGACTTTTCTCTTTTTATCTTGATGCTAATCAGACTGCACCACCTTGGCACTAGTTTGTGTGAGGGCAACAGCTATTGTATAATGTGGCTCATTGCCCCCTGGCACAAACCCTTGTGGAATTTCAACTCGCAAGGCACCCCTCTTCCTCCCCCTGTGTGTGCCCCTATTGTTCCAAATGACATCTCCTTTCAGACTGTCAGGATTATTTCCTTTCCTAATCCTGCATAAAACCTGTTCAATATCCAACAGTCTTTTATCAGCATTGACAATTTAGAGGCTCTTGTTGTGTTTTTGAAGTCCTGTGCATTTTGCTCTGTCAGATTTGTAGGTTCAGGAGCATTGGCCATCGAACGATTTGCTGTAAGTATGTCTTTACTGAGCAAGGTGCTGGCGAGACCACATCTGGAGTGCAGAGAGCAGTTTTGGTCTCCTTATTAAAGGAAAGCTTTGATTTCATTGAAGGCAGTTCACAGAAGGTTCACTAGAATGATTCCTGATATGGGGAGGTTGTCTTTAGATTAGATTAGATTAGATTAGATTACTTACAGTGTGGAAACAGGCCCTTCGGCCCAACAAGTCCACACCGACCCGCCGAAGCGCAACCCACCCATACCCCTACATTTACCCCTTACCTAACACTACGGGCAATTTAGCATGGCCAATTCACCTGACCTGCACATCTTTTGGACTGTGGGAGGAAACCGGAGCACCCGGAGGAAACCCACGCAGACACAGGGAGAATGTGCAAACTCCACACCACACAGTCAGTCGCCTGAGTCGGGAATTGAACCCGGGTCTCTGGCGCTGTGAGGCAGCAGTGCTAACCACTGTGCCACCGTGCCGCCCACGAGCAAGGGTCAAACAGGTTGGGAACTCTACTCACTGGAGTAGAGAAGAATGAGAGGTGATCTCATTGAAACACTCTTAAGGGACTTTATTGGGTAAATGTTGAAATGATGTTTCCCCTCATGGGAGAGTTTAGGACCAGAGCACACAGTATCAGAACTAAGGGGCACATATTCTCAGGAGATTGTAAAAGCCACTGCTTATCCCAGAGCAGGATGAGCAGGTCTTCTTCACACATGGTTGATGGAATCTTTGATCATGTGGTCTTGCTGCATGGAGATTGGCTGCAGCGTTTGCAAACAGAGTTAAGGAATCTGCACTTCAAAAGGGAGCTTTGTGGAGACGTAAGATTTCCTCCTTAAATGTTGAATTACATTTGTGAATGTCTGGACAATCTAACTGGTCACAAATGATCCTTTCCTTGTAGATCATCATCTGGGGGCGGACTGAGAGATGTCTGAAGGAGGCCTGCGAAGAGATTCAGAGCCTGGGAGTTGAGTGTCACTACTTTGTCTGCGATGTAGGGAACAAGGAGGAAGTTTACCAACAAGCCAAGGCCGTACGGGAGAAGGTGAGCCTGCTCCAGTAACGTGCCTGTGATTGGGCCAGATGGTGGTGACGTCGTTAGTAATCTAAAGGCCCAGACTAAAGTAGCCAGGAGTTTGATTCCCACCAAGGCAGTAATTGATAAAATCTGGAATAAGAAGCCAGTTTCAATAACAGTGACAAGGAAGTCACAAAAACCCGTCAGATTCACTGATGTCCTTTAGGGAAGGAAATCTGCCATCCTTACTTGGTCTGGCCTACACATGACTCAGACCCACAGCAATGAAGTTGATTCCCAACCGACCTCTAAAATGGTTTAGCAAGCAACTCAGTTCAAGGGCATTTGAGGATCCCACAAATATCGCCTCCATCCAACAATACCCCGATCCAATGAAAGAAAAGTCTATAACCTGGATACATACTGGTGGCTGTTGTCTGGTCATTAGTAAATTGGGGCCTGATGGGAGATTTTTGTTCTGAAGTACGCTTATGGATTCTGTGGCATTGTAAGAGGCCTTAATTTTATCTCTGAAAGGCTATCAGAGCAGAGCAGATTGGATGATGATTATCCAGTTGATTTGAGTGCCCAACATACTCTCATTTAGGTGCCTGTGGGATCTTGCTGTGCCCCAATATGGCTGCCACACTTTCCTGCAAACCCTTTCAAGAAAGTGATTTTGTAATGTGATGTGAGGTGTTGTATTAATGAAGGGAACCTGAGGCACTCTGGGTGAGGGAGAAATTCAAATCTGAACTTTGTTAACCTCTGTCTGAGTGCGGGCTCAGGCTTTTAGTTTGAAGTCTGAGGGAGGGAGGGATTGGTTTGTGACTGATCATTCTGTTTGTGTGCAGGTGGGTGATGTCACCATCTTGGTCAACAATGCTGGGGTGGTTCATGGCAAGACTCTAATCGATAGCGACGATGATGCGCTCCTGAAGTCCCAACACATCAACACGCTTGGCCAGTTCTGGGTCAGTACGTGCCCTTTTGGCATCTTCTCAATACACTCATCCCCTCCTGTACAACAGCCATCTGTTATAATCAGAACAGCTTCTGTTTAATGATGGTATGAGCTTTAGGATCAGTGCAGTGTTGCAGAACTAAAGGCGTGCTGCACTGTCAAGAGGTGTGATGTTAAACCCAGTCAATTCCTCTCTTATCCTGGTGAATGACTAAGATGCCATGGCGATATCGGTTTTACAATGCAGGGGATGTTTTCTACTGTCCTGATCAAAGTGGCTCGCTCAGTGCAAACTATCAAAACCAGATTAACTGGTCATCCATCTTTTAATAGCTATTTGTGCTAACTGGATTTGGAAAATGGTCCACTATTTCCAGTGACACATTTAATTGTAATTTACTTGTGTGAAATGTTTTTGAGTTGTGTGGAGCATCTATTAAATTGCTGTGTAAATGTAAACTACTTTCCAGCTCACTGCCAAATTTCTGAATCCTCCAGTCTGTGTGATTGACCTCCCAATCGTAACACAGAGGCTGGGAGGTTTCAGCAGTCCATTCTGGGCACCGACATCCATCTCTTTTGATCATAGAACATAGAATCCCTACAGTGTGGAAACAGGCCCTTCGACCCAACAAGTCCACACCGACCCTCCGAAGAGTAACCCACCTAGAGCCATTCCCCTACTCCTCTACATTTCCCCCTGATTAATGCACCTAACCCTCACACCCCTGAACACTACGGGCAATTTAGCCTAGCCAATTCACCAAACCTGCACATCTTTGGATTGTGGGAGGAAACCAGAGCACCCGGAGGAAACCCGCACAGACACTGGGAGAATGTGCAAACTCCACACAGACAGTAACCCGAGTTAACCACTGAGCCACCACGCTGGTCAGAAATCAATTTCTGATTGCCAAACAAACCAAAGATTTTTTTTTTAAAAAACACGTGTGGTTTTGGAAATGCTTGAGACTATTCCCTGTGGAGCTGCCTGTGTTGACAGCCTTGCAGGAATGACTATCGGGGCTTAAATTGAGGAAATGTGAATTTCTGTTTTGCTTTACTCTGGAGGACCTGTGGTAGTTGAGAGTCAGTTTGGATACGGCTGTTTCCACTGCTGCTGTGGTTCCTGTTCGGTATAGCAGAGTGAGGAGTAGAGTTGACAATCACTTATTGTTCATATTTTAATGTTCTGGTCTTGGCAGTGTTAACTTGACGGGAGGGATGTTGGCCATGACATTGGAGGAAAACATCCTCTTCTTCCAATACCATCCAGTACCAGACACAGAATTGCAGAACTCAGAACAGTCAATTACCTAGGAACCAGGGTGAAAGCAGTGATTGAGACTGTAAGATTCTCTTTTTGCGTAGTTCTAATTTTCGCTCCCTCCCATCCAGACTACGAAAGCGTTCTTGCCTCGGATGTTAGAACTGCAACACGGACACATTGTGTGCATGAACTCTGTGCTGGCACTGTCTGCCATTCCGGGTGCCATTGATTATTGCACTTCCAAGTCCTCCTCCTTCGCATTCATGGAGAGTCTGACCCTGGGCCTCCTCGACTGTCCCGGGGTCAATGCTACGACAGTGCTCCCTTTCCACACCAGCACCGAGATGTTTCACGGCATGAAGACAAGGTCAGTGCACTCGCTCAGAACTCTCCATAACTGGGTCAGTTGCAGGGTTTTTGCTCAGTGTTCACCACAGGCTGTTAGGGGGTGAAGGATTCATTTTAAATGAATTCTTTCACAGGACGCGAGCATCACTGGCTAAGCTATCTCCTGTTCCTCATCTGTTGAGGTGGTGGTGATTGCCTTTTTGAACCATGACAATTCAGATGGTGTCGGGAGACCTGCAATGCTGTAAGGAAGGGATTTTCCAGGACAATGATTATATTTCCAAGTCAGGATGGTTTGTGACATGGAGAGGAATTTGCAAGGAGTGGTGCTCCCATCTGCCACTCTTGTCCTTCCAGGTGATCTGGTCATTGATGGAGGCTTGGCAAATCACTGAAGTACATCCTGTAGATGGTACAGACTGTTACCACTGTGTGTGCCGATGGTGAAGTGTATAGTTTACAGTGTGAGACCATCACTGCTGCAGAGCAGGAGCCTGGGGGGGGGATTGATACCTGACCATTTTGCTTTGCCTTATAACCATGCTTGTGCTTAGTTACAAAATACATGGGGATCTCTGCTATGCTAGAATGCTACATAAAGGGAGATTCTTCATTGAAGGCCTATAGGTTATAGGATGGTGAAGGAGGGCGGGAAGGGTTTTACAATGTAGAGGTAACTGCACAAAAAGTGATTTGGAGTAAGAGGTGGGAGATAGAGAAATGTCACCTCTGGATTCAGAGCTCAGGAGGGAAAGGAAGGTCGAAGCAGCATCCAGGCAGGATCTTGAACAAGTCAATGCAGTGAAGACTGTTTCAAGAGAGAGTGGGACAGTCACTAATCCAATGACAAACTGTTCTTTGTTCCCTGCTCAGTACCTCGAATGCTGATGTACAGTAACATGTTATCGAAAGCACTCGTTGGAATGACATGAAAAAGTGGCATTTCCTGATAGTAGTCAATTTGCTGGAACCGCCTCCCATTGATTGTTGATGCGATTTTTAATTAAAGTGCTAAATCCAGTGAGTGGCCCGGAGATGGGCACAGCAATGGAACCTGCCCTCGTTAGATGCCAGGTTTCCACCTTCCTAACCCTGTGATCCTGAGTCTGATCGTAGCTGCTGTCCTAGCAGCCTCTGAATCAGCTGAATCCAGATTGAGAGACTGGGAAGGTGCATATAACTTCAACAAAGATGAAGGGTTTAGTTGGTCTTTTTTATTAAAGCAGCAAACATAAATCAGTTCATGTTCCTGTTTTAAGAACGGCAGTGTGCCATTCAGATCTCTCCCTCTTGGATAGAGTCAGTGCCTACTGTGCTGGCACTAATCGTTAAGATTTGAGGTCAGCCCAGTGCCAAGTCAGTGCCATCCCTGAGGTGTCTGCACACATCCTGACCCACCCTGTCTTTGAGCAGATCTTACGATGGAACTGTGTATTGACCCCTGGTGTGGTGCTAAACAGAAATCTGATTCCTTTGTGTATCTTTCTGTCCTGCTGCAGATTTCCAAAGCTGTTCCCTCCCCTGAAGCCGGACACAGTTGCCCGCCGGACAGTGGAAGCAGTACAGACTAACCAGGCCCTCCTGCTGCTACCCTGGACCATGCACCTACTGGTCATCATGAAAAGGTGAGCCCTCGGTCACTCCCTCACCCCAGTCCACTGGAAGGAGGTGCCTGAAAAAGCTTCTTAAAGAAGGGGATGGGTGCGATTGATTACTTTTGGGTAAAGGGGAGGTAGGGGGCTGAAACATGAGCATTAACTGGCTAAAGCTGAATGTAGATTGCAGAGTGGCCAGTGTGTAAACATTAATTGCAATCAGCATTCATGTTAAACGAAGATCAGGGTTGGAGGGGAGGAGAGGAGGGTGTGCTGGCTCATTCCGGTGGATTAGATGGGCCTCCCTTATTTCGACTGAGTGCCTGTTGTGAGAGTAAAAGCTGCATGTGGAGTTCTGATGGACAAGGAGCTGCAGTCCCCTTCACAGAGCACGGTACCACCCACGGTGCAGCTACTTAGGGCTGTGTCACTGACAGCATGAGAAGGTCACCAGTGAAATGAGCTGGTGATGACACTTTCTGTCAGGCTCTTCGGGCTTGTCTTCAAACCAAAGCAGGTCAGTGAGACGAGAAGCATTTCCTGCCTGCAAGGGGCGGATACAGCTTTGATTGAACTACTTGGGAGCTTCTGTATATTCCTGACTGTGCTTTAAGAATAGGGTTGGTTTGTAAACTCACCTAGTCACTGCATGTTCAGAAAGGCCTCAGGCTTCCTCCTGTGCATTGCTGAGCTGGACTGGGTGCTGAGGTGGCCTTGACTAGCGGCTTGCTGGGAATGAGCGAGGGTGACTGCTATCCTGTGACTGCGAAGTGGGTGTGATTAGATTATATTAGATTACATTACAGTGTGGAAACAAGCCCTTCGGCCCAACAGGTCCACACCGACCCGCCGAAGCGCAACCCACCCATACCGCTACCCCTACATTTACCCCTTACCTAACACTACGGGCAATTTGGCATGGCCAATTCACCTAACCTGCACATCTTTGGACGGTGGGAGGAAACCGGAGCACCCGGAGGAAACCCACGCAGACACGGGGAGAACGTGCAAACTCCACACAGTCAGTCGCCTGAGGTGGGAATTGAATCCGGGTCTCCGGCGCTGTGAGGCAGCAGTGCTAACCACTGTGCCACCGTGCCGCCCACAATGTGTGGGATCAGACTTTACCCTGCAGCGCTGACCTTCACAAACTGACGCCACTCCCTGATGTAGTAATACTGGTTAAACCATTGATAAATCTCCCCTGGGCCTGACAGGCTATAGGCTAAACCCCTCATCTGGATTTGAGCAGACAACCAAGGTGAATATTGCAGTGTGATCCAGAGGGAACACTGCATTGAGAGATACTAATTTTCCATTGCAATGGTGAAACGGGACTCCATCTGCTTAGGGTGGCATTATACATCCTGTTGGCATTAACCGAGAACCAGACGTTCTGGTACCTTGACTAACATTGCTCGCTCAGAGCAGAAAACATTCTAACTGGTCATTCATCTCTTCTGCTGTTTTGGGTTCTCACTGTGCTCAAGAAGTAGTCTGGGTGTAATGCTGTGCACAATACACATTGAGACAGACCTGAGTGAGGTGCTGCACAGTTTAATTTGTACGTCGTAATAAACAGCACTTGGTTTTGACCTTATTTCTCCCCCTCTCTGGGTTGCAGTATCCTCCCGCACACGGCTTTAGAAGAGATTTACAGATTTACAGGAAGTTATGCCTGTATGGACAGCTTCAAAGGACGAACATAAGAGGGACAGCCCCACACTGATCCCACCTGAATCTTGCAAGCAAGCTGGAAAATGAACTTTGAACAGAATGTGCACGCGGCAGGCAGCTCTGCGGGTGTTTTCCATCATATCTTGCGTAATGTTAAGAATCGAACCCTCACAGCCCAGAGCTACCTCAAGGCAAACTGTGTACAGTCAAACTGGACGTTAATGTGGGGACCAGAAACAAAATCAAGGTGACTTGTTCCTTGAGTTAAATATGGAAATAGGTGACTGTGGAGCGTTGGAAATGGTTCACCAGGAATGCTACGTAACTTCTACTCTTACATGTGATGGTCACTATTCCAAGTGAATACACCAGATGTGTTTTGTTCACGCTGTGGCAATGACTCTTTGCAGCTCCACTCGACTCATCACTTTTCATTTTAAATCATATTGTAAATGTTAATATTTAAACTGTAATTTACCATCTGGCTGAAAACCATTAACTATTTTTCCTCTTTCTTGGATTTAGTAAATGAATAAAATAGAAAAGTGACTATCTAGGGGATGTTAATGACTAGCTGCTGAAAGTATTTATAGGAACACTTCAACTTGTTCAGCTGTTCACTGGCAGCTTTGTAATCCAACTCCACAAACCCCTACCATTTGCTGCCTTATCCCTCTGCAGTTTTTAAAAAACCGTTGATTGGGCATCGCTGTTTGTGGATTGGTCCCAAAATGCTACTGTATGGGTGCACCTGCTGCATGTACACACAAAGTGAAGGTGGAACATTTCCGCCCTCAACTTTTTGACTGTCTCAGTAAACATGTTGCAGGATTGAGTAGCTGCATCCGTGGTTTGCCCGTTCTTGTCTCCTGCCATGGGAAATACAGGGATTAAGACTAGAAGGAACTTGGATTCCATGCCACATACAAGATGGAGACGGTTTGTGTTCTGTGGTTATAACCACAATTGATCTTGAATCCCTAACAAGAGTCAGATTTCTGACAGCAAAGTTCTGCTCTATTCCTTGGTTACAAGAGAGTAAGCCCTTGTGCTGTTTTATCATTTTGTATTTCCACTTGGCCAGGATAAGACCAGGAATTTTGAGAAGATTTGTAGCTCAGGTTGAAGTTTTGGATGTAGGTTTGCTCGCTGAGTTGGAAGCTGAGCTCGCTCGCAAACCCAAACATATAAATAGAAATCAGGAATTTTCAGCATTGTTTTGCATGAGGTCCACTGAAGATGTTACCGAGTAAGGTAACGAAACGTCTGGAAATGAACCTTTCAGCTCAACCAGCAAACCTACATCCAAGATCAGGAATGTTCAATCAGCACTTGTCTCGCCTCTCTCACTGTACTGCTCAGTGTCAACCACCTTTTTCTATACTCTCTGCTTCAGTTAGACAGAGACTGCAACATTTCCCAATTGGATTTGCAGTCTATGTTTCAACATTGCTAAAATGCTACTACTGTACCTAACATCTAGGAGGAGACTAGAGGCTGAAGCTTTCCATCTTCCTCTCGTTAGAACTAGGACATAAGGAACAGACGTTGGGGTGGGGAAGGGGCTAGGAAAACCTCGATTTCTACAGCATGAGGAAAAGTTGCTGATTGGTTGGGCCATCATCAGCAGGGATGTGCAGCTTGAACAGTTGTTCACAAAACAGGGTCATGAGTATTTATATGTACCCAGAATTCTATTTCTCTGTTGACAAAAGGAATTTGTACATACATTGTGCTACTTTCAAAAGTAACGGTGTCATGGAGAGAGTCAAACGCTGATGCATCCCCATGGCAATGCCCTGACCAATCAGAATCTACCCGTCCGTTGAGAATTAAGATTGACAATTGTCCTTGCTGCATCTCCTGGTCAATCTTGGCCCAACCAATCAGCACCCTCTTCTCATGCTGTGCACAATGGTGTCTTTCATTTGTTGTGTCATAGTTGTGATATCTTTCCTTCCCCTCCCCTATCAGCGTTCCGGAAAGACCACTCCCTCCGCGACTCCCTCGTCAGGTCCATACCCCCCACCAACCCAACCTCCACTCCCGGCACCTTCCCCTGCAACCGCAAGAAATGCAAAACTTACGCCCACACCGTCCCCCTCACTTCCCTC
>NC_057743.1:17006947-17059460 GCF_004010195.1 Chiloscyllium plagiosum | reverse complement strand
ATGAAGAGTGCCTCATCTTCCGCCTAGGAACCCTCCAACCAAAAGGGATGAATGCAGATTTCTCCAGCTTCCTCATTTCCCCTCCCCCCACCTTATCTCAGTCCCAGCCCTCGAACTCAGCACCGCCTTCTTGACCTGCAATCTTCTTCCCGACCTCTCCGCCCCCACCCTCTCTCCGGCCTATCACCCTCACCTTAACCTCCTTCCACTATCGCATTCCCAATGCCCCTCCCCCAAGTCCCTCCTCCCTACCTTTTATCTCAGCCTGCTTGGTACACCTTCCTCATTCCTGAAGAAGGGCTTATGCCCGAAACGTCGATTCTCCTGCTCCTTGGATGCTGCCTGACCTGATGTGCTTTTCCAGCAACACATTTTTCAGCTCTGATCTCCAGCATCTGCAGTCCTCACTTTCTCCTAGTCATAGTTGTGATGACAGGAAGAGAGAAAATTTCACCTTCTAGTTTTCCCTTTAGGCTGTACATAGTTATTTGGTCAGTAGTAGTTTCTTTCCATTATTTATTGGATTGAGCGCCAGCATTTGTCCTCATCTCTAACTGCTCTGGATACTGTGGCTTACCAGGCCATTTTCAGGGGGCCAGTTAACTACAGGGCAGTTAATTACAGAGTCAACTACTCAGTAATTAGTCATAGCAAACCTACCCTTGGGAGGGTTTTTTAGTGTTCCCTTGCTGATGTCGAAGCTGAATGAGGTATAAAGAGAACTCACATCATTCAAACAACTACCCAGTGCAAAGAGTCCAGTGTACATAATAGATACTTGGTTGAGAAATCTAATGGTTGCCAGCATTATGGGCCTTCAGTGACAGTTGGGATGGATTGGGTTGGCTTGGATTGGGGACGGGGAGGGTAGTGGGGGGGCAGTTATTGCAGTTTATTTGTCTCCGTTATCTCATGGTCATGAGATGAGATCTTACCACAGCCAAATACAATATTTATTCATGTTTACCTGATTACGTACACTGATGTCTGAATATAATTACAGACTAATTTAGTTGCAAAGTCCAAGGCTCACTGATAGAACCCACAAGGCAAATGAAGGCTTGTGCAAGGTGAAAACGAAAACCTCCAATCACACAGGCACAGTGTTAAACCCAAACCAGTCTTAAATTGTGGTCTTGGCATGTAACTGCACACATTCATCAAAATAAAACAGAGATTGAAATGAGTACTTTTTCTCCCTCATACAAAAGATGATATGTGATATTTTAAAGGTAGTTCTGTTGTGTTGACAGTGAGGGATGTTATAAAACAGTAAATACTGGAAATACTCAGCAGATGCAGCAACAGTAATGTTTCTGGTGAAGTATAACATTTCTTCACAGAACCTGTTTCTCTCTTCATGAATGCTGTCAGACCTGCTGACCATCCGACATCTTAAAGTGATTAGCGTTCATGTAAGTTAGGATTTTGTTGCTAGAGAATGGACTGCTTTCAGTTTTAACCATCCAGTGACAGTGTTAGGTACTTCCAGGGCAAGTTTAACCCATTTAAGATGTAGACCATGCATCTTGTTGAGCTTGCCTCTTTTGTACACTGGAAGGGTTTGGGAGATTCTGCCTGAACCCATTTTGCATATCACTTGCAACTAAAGGAGGCTTTCTTTCTTTGGACTTTATTCCATATTTATCCTGCAATAGTGTCATAAAATCCCCGTAGTGTGGAAGCAGGCCATTCAGCCCATCAAATCCACCCCGACCCTCCGAAGAACATCCCACCAGAACCCCCCCCCCCCCCCCGTCCTATCCCTGTAACATTGTATTTACCATGGCCAATTCACCTAGTCTGTACATTCCTGGACACTATGGGCACTTTAGTATGGCCAATCCATCTAACCTGCACATCTTTGGACTGTGGGAAGAAACTCACACAGCTACAGAAAGAATGTGCAAACTTCACACAAGATGTGTTTGAAGTAATTTTTAATAGGAGAGTTTGAAAGAGCATGATTTAATTTCCACCAATGGAGTTGAGACAGTTTACTACAGCTTTTAAGAGATTAATAGATAAATATTTTAAATTTAAAAATACAGTACACCAAATAATGGGGAAGTATGACTACTTTGGATTATTTTAGCAAATGACCCAGCATAGACACAATGGATTGAATGGCTTCCTTCAGTGCATTGTAAATCCATAGGGTACATATAATCCAACTGGACAATCAAGACAGCTCTTAAGTATAAATGTGAGAATTTGATTTTCATTCCCTGTACATGCTACCCTATATAAGTCAAAGAATCAATGGCGATTTTAACAAAGGCCATTGTGGTCCCTGTAAACTGGGATTTCACTGAGGTCCCATTGGCTACAAACCTTATGATGGGAATTGAGCATGACACAGTGCACCATGGCAGAGTTGAAAACCTGATACCTTAAGCCATATAGGCTGGCAAGCCTCTGAACCAGTCAACTCAGAAACACTGATGGGACCTGGAGAGGTATCTCTTATTACTGTAGCCTGGCTCCCTTCCAGCTTGACACTAGTGCCAGTCCCCAGTAATGTCAAGTAATCAGACATAGACTGCACAATATTCACCAACCAAGAACAGAGGTTTGAATTTAATCAGGTACCTGAAGCTGTGTGTTGGTAAGCCATGTGGCTTAAATACAGCAAGGCAAGGGAAACCCTTACAGTTACAGTCACTCTGAGAGATAGCAAACAGAAAACTCTCTCGTGGTTTGGCCACTCTCAGAATGAATAAGACAGCCACAAATATTAGACCCTTCCCCTTACAGTGAAATTCTTCTTAAAAATAAATTGCGTCAACAGAAAGTTGGGAAGTGAGAAAAATGAGATAATGTTTAAAATCAGCCAAAATTGAGCATTTCATCAGAGAAAAACTCGGGTCCAGTGCAATCTGAGTCTGTGGAACGTAGAAGTGGAACATCATTGGTCTGAAACGTAAAACCGCTGTCTGCTGTATGTCCATCTTTTTCTGTTTAACCAGATTGTCAGAACCACCGCTGGAGTTTATATTGGGATAATATTTGAAAACACTGGAGTGTCTTGATGGAAGGTCATTGCCTTGAAACATTGCACAGAAGTTTCCTGATGTTTTGGTAATGGATTTGGAGTCTGGGGGTCTGGGGGAAGTTGCTTCAGGAAGTGTTCCCTCCATCAGGGAGGTATCCCGGGGACAGGCTGGGACTTGGACCAGTTGCCTTCACAGTGGGATGGAATAGATAATTGATATAATTAAAACCCCAGGTCGGGGTGATTTTGCAGCCTCGCTGGCCTCTGCCTGCAGTGTAGAAGTCCCTCTGCCTTTTCCAGAGGCTCAAGCCTCAGAATAGAAGGGTTGTAGGCATCAAAGATCCCTAACATGCCCTCCCCCAACACAGTCCCTACAGCCTAAGCAGAGGATTTTGCTTTCCACACTAAGGAGGTCATGGTCATTTTTACTAGGTAAAAACAATGACTGCAGATGCTGGAAACTAGAGTCTAGATCAGAGTGGTGCTGGAAAAGCACAGCAGATCAGGCAGCATCCGAGGAGCAGGAAAATCGACATTTCGGGCAAAAGTCCTTCATCAGGAATAGATGCAGGGTGCCTGCAGGGTGGAGACAGAAATGAGAGGGGGGTGGGGGTGGGGAGAGATAAATGAGAGGGGGGTGGAGGTGGGGAGGAAGTACACCTACATATGAATCAGGAGCTGAAGTAGGCTGCTTCTACCCTGGAACCTGCTCCACCATCTTGCTAAGATTGGTCAGACCACTATTGGAGTATTATATTCAGTTTGGAGCACCTTATTTAAGGAAGGATGTTAAAAGCCCTGGAGAGAATGCAAAGGGGAGTCACTAGAATGATACCAGGAATGAGGGTTTTTAGATACAAGGAAAGATTAGAGAAATTGGGCTTATTCTCCTTGGAACAGAGTAGATTAAGATCTGACCTTATTAAGGTGTTCAGAATTATGAGCAATTTTGACAGAAGGATATTCTGTCTCCACTGTTGGTATGTTAAAAACTAGTGACAATATTAAGATTGTCCATAAGAGAGCTTAGGAATGAGATGAGGAGAATCTTTCCTCAGGGAGTTGTTAGGATTTGGAATATGCTGCCTGGGAAAGTGGTGGAGGCAGATTCCATTGAAGGTTACATGTCTGAATGTGAGAGGGCTTACAGAGATAGGGCTGGAGAGTGGGACTAGCTGGGTGGCTCTTCCGGGAGCTGGCACAGATAGGATGGGTCAAATGGCCTCCTTTGTGACATGCTTTGATTTCTATGCTTCTGTAAGAATATGGCAGATCAAATTATTGCTTCAGTTCCACCTTCCCGACTTCCTCGACATTAATGCTGTCCGAGATTTGCCTTGCCCAGTTCTGCTAGTCGGGTTGCAAGAGACTTCTCAATGGACTGGCAGTGTCATGAACCCACCTGTTGTTCTTAATAGGAAGGCAAAGGTGAATACAGTACATCCAAATAGGCCACCAACTCCAGGATGAGAGATAGGTGTGGGTCCCAAGGTGGAGGCCTGAAGCCCTGGGTAAAGTCCTGCCCATTCCTTCTGTTCCTTCTGCCAGATCCACTCAGTATCCCAGCATTTTCTGCTTTTAGTGCAGATTTCCAGCATCTGCATGATTTTGCCTTTGTATCTATATGAAGACGGTAAGAATAGCAATAGGAAAAGTATCATTGTTAAATAAAATACCCTAGTATGTTCCTTTAGTTCAATGTGCTGTTGCTGTTGGGTATTAGAACTATCTTTGTACAAGTTTAGTTTTCTGTTGGAGGAGAAAGTGAGGGCTGCAGATGCTGGAGATCAGAGCTGAAAATGTGTTGCTGGAAGGGCTTATGCCCGAAACGTCGATTCTCCTGTTCCTTGGATGCTGCTTGACCTGCTGCGCTTTTCCAGCAGCACATTTTCAGCTCTAGTTTTCTGTTGGCCTGGCAATTCCCAGTGTGTTCTTTAAAGGGTTTTTTTCCTGGCCATTATTCTTGCAAATCTGGAAAGGTGCTGCAAATAGTGTAAGCTGTGTACACTGGGGGCAAGGTGGAATGAGCATGTTATCAAACCAGGCCATTCAAACTGAACAAGATTTTGACTTTTTCACAGCGGTGAGTCCCTACATGTTACACACATGTATTGTTCTGGATCAGGTCATGTTAAGCTTTGTTAAACTTCTCAAATGCTTTAACTGAAGTGAAGTATTCGCGGAGAACTGTATGCAGCCAGTAAATGTTGGAAAAACACGCTGTTGCTGCCTGGACTTTGATAACATACACCTTGTGCTGCACATGGGCTTTATTTAGATGTTCAGCTGATGAATGCTCCCCCTGATGCGCCAACAACATACAGAACAGAAGAGCCTTGACCATGCTGAGTGAACTAATCACAGCAGTGGCAGTAATTGTCACTAGTGCCCCACACCCCTCTAACCAGGGAAAAGTTGTCCAGAAAGTAGTTCCCATTGAGAGTTTATGGACAGATTTAGCTCAGCTGCCTGTGGTTCATTAATCTACTGTCACTAACTGCCGGTACAGAATAGCCAATGGGCAATACTGGTGGGTGAAATGAATCTGCAGCCCAGTGGGAGTCAGTGCCTTCAGGAGGGGAAGGGATCTTAAATTAGAAAAGAAATCCAGGAATTGCTGGGAAAACTCAGCAGGTCTGGCAGCATCTATGGTGAGAAAGCAGAATTAATGTTTTGGGTCCAGTGACCCTTCTTCAAAACAGAGTTAGACTCAGTTATTGGTGACCAGTCCTTAACATACTGTCGCCAGTCCTGTGAAGAATCTTCTGATACTCAAAGTGCTACATGAATGTTAATGATTGTTGTTGGTTTATGATTTTAGTTCCAGCAATGCATTTTTTTAAAGTAAGTGAAAGCCCTGGAAGAGATATGTGATCACTGTACGATTGTGTCTAAAACAAAGATTCTTGTAAAATAGAAACTGTGACTAATCTTTAATTATAGATCTCGGAGAAGAAAAGGATTTGGCAGATTAGTTTTGCATTGAGCTTTGATTTTTGAAGTTCTGTTTAAATTGACCTCTTGGCCAGCATAAGTGTCAGTGGACAAACAGGAGCTCTCTCTTGCCCTGGTAGTGAACCTTTCTCTGTATTTTGTTGGACGGTGGGGAGGAGCAAGGTGAGGTTGGGGGCTGACAGCAGTCTGCTAAGGCAGTGAAAGGAGAAGAGTCTTTGTGGCCGGGGTCACAGCAAGGTTAGCCAAATAATAGATTAATTAGGGAGAAGGTGGAGCCCGGCCTCACGGTGAACTCTTCACCGGGCTAACCTGTACATAACCCAGGCAAGCACAGGTGAAGAGTGAGCAACTCAGTCAACAGTCTCTGCACTACCTGCCCATATGGGAGCTGTTTTTTAAACACCACCAGGGGTGCAGGCTGAGGGCAAGGGTTAATTCCTGACCATGACTAAAAAAATGCTCCATTTTACATGGATTCTGCGCAGACAGGCTGCCCTCGTCAGCTTGTTAGATTTGCTTCCAGATTCTTTAGTCTGTCAGTTCTCCTCGGGTGTGTCTAGTGCTGTGAGCTCAGGTGCTCTGACAAATATAAAGGTGCCACCTTCTCTGGACAGAGGATGACTTGTCCCCACACTGATGGGTTCTCAGATTGGCTGCTAAGATCTAAAAGTATGCTTTGCAGAGTTCGCCGTCTGTGCAGTGGGTACCTGTTGGTCGTTTGGAGGTTTTGCACTCTCCTTGACATATCGAGTTGACCTCTGCTTGTCACTGACAAAGTCTCTCGATGGGTTGGGTGTTCCATCTTGGTCAGCCACAACCCAGAGAGCCCCACGAGTTGTTGGGCATGTTTGACCTTTTCAGGCTTTCCATTGTCCTCCCAGTAGTGTCCTGTCACAACCAAGCTCTGAGCAAGAGCACATACTCCTGAACACTACCCTAGCCATATAAGCTGAGGGGAGATGGTTTTGAGTAATTAGCGCTTCAAGTCTACATGGACTGTGGGAAAATGGCAACTTGGATTTTTCTGAACTACTCCTCAAAAGCAATTCTCTCCTTCACCACATCTTCTCCCCTCATGACAGGCCATTGGGCCATGGCAGTGCCAAATGCAGTCATGAATAGGTGTCAGGATTGAATAGCACTATTTGTTTTGAGTAGGAGACTACATGAACCCTCAGTCTGCCCATCTGGGCCAACACTTCAAAGTCTGTTCCTCTGACCTGAGGAATGACCCACCAGAAGAGCTGTGACTGGGGTATCTATCTGTGTGAATACTGCATTATTTGTTTTGTTGAGTGAATGTACTGAGATATACAGTACTGATCTCTATGTACAAGTATGTCCAAGGTGCCGGTCTCAGTCTGTGCTGGTTTAGCTGGTTTCAACAGGGGCAGGGAAGCAAATGTTGCAGGATGGTTGTAACAAAACATCAGCCGGAGCTTCTGATCTGCTAAAAAATGCAGGCAAAGTCAGCACAGGATACTGAGACAGTGGTTTCTGTAATTGACATCACAGTACTGCTCCTGCCTATACACAAAGACATGACAAAAGGGAACTAGGGCTACATAGCAACCAACAGCTGGTGCCTGTAAACTGTAGAAAAATTGTTATTTTCAGGAATGGAAAGGAAGAATTTGGAAAGCATATGACTAAAGACACTTATGGTTAATATTTCTATTTTTTTATCATCCTGAAGATCAAAATGCAACACCAGTGAAATGGGATTGAGATTTATTTTAGAAAATAGTAATGCTATATAAGTGCTGTCACGGGAAACACTCCTTAAGACGATTTTTATTAGATCATTAGCAAAGGAATGACCAAACTATTAACCAACCTGCTGTTTATGGTCACTGACTGGAATGCTGCACCTTTTTCGTTTTTTATTGTCAAACATTTGAATGAAACAAAATATGGAAAATAATGGATATTCACAGGGAACCCATTTGATATTGAAAGCTGTGGCTTTTGAACTTAATAAACTGTAAGAAGGAAGTAAGAGAATCAATGGGTACTTTGACCCCGTATTGCACCATGGATTATTACAGTTCATTAGAAGACCATTGTCATTTTTTTCATGTATGGCCAAAATTTGATTTTTAAAAATTTCATCCCTTTGCGCCAACTTCATTTGTAGAATGTGGTACATAGGTGAATGTCTGTATGAAGGATATTGCACGTTACTTGCAACATTAAGTTCCATCTGTTGTTTCTACACCATGAGGAAACATCAACTATCTGATAATGTGATGGAATATTTCAGTGAAGGAGCAATGGAACAAATCTGAATTCCGAAAATGAGAGATTCTTCAGTAAAGCAATGTCAGATGAGCCATGCATTAACAGCTGCCACTCAATACCACTTTAAAGATAGATTATATTTCTTGAGTGTGCAGGCTGAACTAATTTATTTCTAGCATTCAAAATTGTCTGTCACAGTTTTATGTCAGAAGTGTGGTGCTGGAAAAGCACAGCAGGTCAGGCAGCATCTGAGGAGCAGGAGAATCGATGAAGGGCTCTTGCCCGAAGCGTTGACTCTCCTGCTCCTCGGATGCTGCCTGACCTGCTGTGCTTTTCCAGCACCACACTCTCGACTCTGAACTCCAGCATCTGCAGTCCTCACTTTCTCCCTGTCACTGTTATAAGTTTAAATTTTTATTTTGAGTTTTCACCTTGTGCAAGCTTCTGTAATCATTGCAAATAGCAAATTGATGGTGACTGAATTCTCAGAGTACCAGTTAGTCAATCCAAGATATACTCGTTTACAGTATGCGGTTTTTCATTAACCATCACTTCAATGCCTTGGGTATCAGCCAATTTCTGCCTTTCTTGGTTAAGGCATGTGGTTACTGAGATGGTGCAGTTAACAGGCTGACAACAGTCAGAACTTCACCACTAACGCTGATCTGCTTCAAGCACCAGGACTTTGTCTGCAATACTTAAAAAATGCCTAACCGATGAAGTACACTCACAATGTGCTACCCAGCTACACATTCCAAGGAAGTTTCATTGCTCAGTCAATACAGAGCTAGCAGAGGCACTGGATTTGGCCTTATACTTGTTGGCTGTAGAGGGAAATAAAAGTTAATGTGAGCTACTCTTCCACCATTGGTCCATATTTATCTCCTCAATCTATAAAGCTCCGTTTTGATGTTTACCACTTTGAAGGAACTATGTAAGGTGCAAACTTTTGAGTGGTTAACATTAGTCTTGGACTGATGCATTTTCAGATCTGAGGCAACTGGGAACATGTAACTTCTAGTTGCAGTCACCACATATTAAAGAAAGCCTTTCGTTATGATGCAAAGGTAAAGTTTGGAACTAGCCTGCTCCTTTTTGACTGCTTGTTAGACAGTACCTACTGAGAACTAATGTCACATCACAACATGCTAATGTAGCAATCGAGAATAGAAGAGTAGAGCCTGTCTTTGTTCAACGAATAAGGGGAACACTGGACAAGATGTTGAGTGATGTTCTGCCCTTCTTTTGTTATGGTTAGCAATATCATGTAAGGTGCACAATCTACATAATTTCAAGGCTGAAGGTGCAAGAAAATACATAGAATTATAAACTGATTATAGCGATGAAGAAGATCATTATGAACCTGTCAGTTTTCTGCAAGAGAAACTCAATCCATGTTCCCTTTTCTCACTCTTTCCTATACACTGCAATTTTGTTTCTCTTTAAATAGCCATCCAATTCCCCTTTAAAAGCCTCACCTAAATTAATATCACAAAGTAAATCTATGATCTGGAGATTTGGATGCATCCTTGGTTTTTCTTGCCCATTAAAGATTTTTGTGTAGGTGAAAGCAAAGGGATTTCCAAAGACCACCTTCAATGAGTGATATTGACTCTTCTGGAACGTTCTTTGCCCATGAACTTTTTCTCCGGAGGAAGGAGATTGAGAGGTAAACTTACAGGAGTTTATAAAATAATGGAGCGGTATAGAGAGAGTTAATGGTAGTTGTCTATTCCCTAGGATGTGGGAGACTAGGGGGCACAGAGGAGAGGAGAGAGACTTTAAAAAGACATGAGGGGCAAGTGTTTTACACAGAGGGTGGTTTGCGTGTGGAATGAACTTCCTGGAAATGGTAGATGTTGTTATAGTTAGAATATTTAAAAGACATTTGAATAAGTACATGAAAAGGAAAGGTTTGAAGAGATATGGGCAAGGAGCAGGCAGGTGGGAAATGTTCAGCAGAGAGTGGTTGGACAGAACGGTATGCATCCATGCTGTATGACTCTATGAATGATTACTGCCCATTGATAGCTTATTCCTCTGCCTAATGGATTGAATCTCGCAGTTTTCGTTTACACTATTGATGTAGATCTTTGAGTCTGTATTACCTGCCAAGATAGCTTTTCCACTCGACATCCCAGGCAATGGAGAATCTGATACAATGCTTTGATTTGCCAATGACTTATTTCTATGATCAATCACAGACCTTGACTGTGCTATCAGGATAATGTACCAGAGAGGACAGGTATTTTCCATGTGATGGGCTGTAAAGAATAGAAAATAGTGCAAGAGACAAACACACTCCCTGTCCATCAGCAGCAACAGAAGTTTGTTGTATGTCTACCTACCATTTCAGCTTAAAAAATAAATTCAAAACATGAACAGGTTTTTGCTGAGTGCAGTAGCTAATGTGGGCTTCTTACAAGATACTAGTTTCCATACAATACTGAGTATATTGTTTAATTTATCCTCTCATGTGGACTTGGAGTAATACATTACAAATTCTATAGAGATAGCATTGTTTAATACAGTAATAAGATCCAAAAGCAATAATTGATACATGGGGAGACTGATTCAACAGAGAAGAGGTTAGGAAAGATGATCAAAAGTTCAGCCAAAGTAGTGTCGAAGGGAAGAGACGATGGAGAGGCAAAGAGTGGGGTTTGCAGAGCATTGCACCCAGATGTCTGAAAAGAAAGCCTAAAAGTGCACAGCAGTCTGAGTCAGTGATACAGCGTATGTTGGGTGGTGGGCATGGAAGGCCAACACAGTTAATAGAGATAGAGAGGAGCAAGGTCATGGGGGAGTTAAATAATAATGCATTGAATAAATCTGCAGTGGTGTGCATATTAAGCATACATTGTGTGTGACTGAATTAGCTGTACTTGTACTTGATTCAGCCGTAATGTCATTAAGATGAAAAATGTTTCATTGAGCAGTTGGATGCAGAAATGCTATTTTACGGATTGGAGGGGTCACTGAGTCTCTCTGCTGTTAGATAGGAATAAGTTGTTAAGTGTCAGACTGAGGCAGGCGGGTGATCCATCATGGCTGCTGCCTTAACAAATGCAGCCTGACCTTGTCCTGATCTTGTTATTTCAGTCTAACATGGGATCAGGGGTAAATGGGCCATGAACTGTCACCCCTACCCCCTGGTGAGGGGTCAGCCTGCCTGACCTCATGAAACTGCCAATCAAAATGAATAATAGAGAGAACATAGACCGAGACAGAAGCATGTTCTAACTGGACAGGATTTCAGGCATATCTTTGTGTTTCCCAGTGAGACAATATTACAGATTTAAACTTTACAAGGACATTCCATTTAACTATGCTTTGTGCAATGGGATAATTTTATTAAAAGAAATTAAATTCTCAAGATAATTTGTCAGACTAGGAAATAATGTCATATGATTAACTATATGTAGGTAAGTCTTTAATACCCAAATTTGGCATCACTAAATCTCTACTCAGTCTGGATTGCTCCCTCTCCTGTGCCTGGAAGGAAGGTTTTCTTTGGAGCAAACACATGCCAAATCATAAATTGTATGTGATTTAATAAGAGAAGAAATCTTTCCCTTTTTATGAGTCAGCAATGTGAGCTATGACCTTCATCGTGTTTTCTCAATGTCCAAGTGAGTGGACCTGCAGATTTTCCAAAGGTGCAAGGCTTATGCAAGTTACAACAGAGAAGTAGCAGGGGGATTAACACAGATATGTGTAAACTCTAACAACCATTATTCTAGTTATTTAGGCTGTCAAAAATCACAATTATAAAGTCTCTTCCCTAAGGTACACTGTCTCCTGAAAGTGCATTCTGCGGTTGGAGTGTGTTTCAGCAAATATTAAACATTCAGCATCTCACAAGCTAAGCCGTTTACATGAGCTTGGGCAGTGAATGCTGGCAGGATGTGGGTGGCATCACAATCAACCTCTGTCTGTCCTCACTCAGTTACCACATGCATTCTTCTGGAAACCTTTCCACTTCCAGCCCCAACATTATTAGGATTAACAATAGAGACCTGATTACTGTTGCAGCTGGGTTTGCAGGGATCATTAATCAACTAGGTCTCCACCTCACACTGGGTTACATATTGCTAACTGAATCACAACATAATATAGATTTTAAAGCACCAAAACAGTTCATTTGGCCTATTGGGTCCATGTTAGTGTTTCACACTAGCCTCCCTCTACTCTTTCTCATTTAGTGCTGCTAACACATCCTTCTATTTCTTTTTCTCATGGTTTTCCTAGCTTCCCTGTTAATTGCCAGTTATTTGACTCAACTATTCCTAATGCTATTGAGTTCCACATTCTAATCACTCTCTGTGTAAAGAGCTTTCTTCTGAATTCCCCGTTAATACTTATAATTTGATATTTATGGTTTCGAGACTGGCCTCGCTCTGCAAGTGGAAACATCTCCCCCATGTCTGTCCTGTCAAACTCATGCCTACTCTTAAGGGCCACTAACATGTCACATTCAATTTTTGTTTTTGAGAGAAAAGAATCCATCTATTCAATACCTTTTGATAGTACAGGTTTTAGCATCTACTGTTGACAGTACAGAACTGCATGTGTAGTTAGTGTGGTGTAAGCCTCTGTACAAATTCAACATAATGATCCTGCTTTTCAATTCTATCCCTCCAGAAATTAATCCTTCTGGCTTGTATATCTTTTGTGGTCTTAATGACCTGCCATGACTTTCAATGATTTGTTTATATCTGTATCCCTCTGATACTTCTGTTCCTATGCTTCATTTAGACAACTTCCAATAGGTATTTGGCCTCCTTATTCTCTTCCTAACAGTTATCTATCCTGAAGTTTTTTTTGTTAATTATACACCCATTCTGCAAGTCTACTGATGTCCTCCTGTGGTTGGTCACTATCCAGAATGTTTGATGCTCATTTGTTGAGCATTTTCAACACAATGGGCTACCGATTTGTGGTCATGAAGAGAATCGAAGGATCTGCAGGAAATTGGAGATGATTAGACATGACTTGGTTGATTGACAGAGAAGGTTTGATGAGTCAAATATCCTATTCCAGCTCCTATATTTTGTGTTCTTGCATAACAAACCTCCCACTTCAACATTAGGGTCATCAAATTTTGAAACTGTATTTCCAAGTCCTAAATCCAAATGGTTTACATAAAAGGTGACCAGAAGTGTTCTCAGTACCAATCTTTATGGAACACCTCTTTCCATTTTCTAACCTGTAATCCTACTTCCCCTTTAGTTTTGGAGGCAGCTTGCTATCCATTTAGCTGCATGCTCCCCCTGACTCCAGATATTCCGACTTTAGTCATCAGTCTATTCAGCCAAACGATTCTTGAAACCTGAATATTTTATTAATTCACTCCATTGTACTATCTTTGCTTATCCTTTCCGTTACTACTTCAACATATTCAATTAAATTGCTCAAGCATGAACTCTGCAATTTCTACAGACATTTTAAAAATCCTTTTATCGGCTGTAAGCTGGCAAGCTGGGACAACAATTATTGCTCATCCCAACTCACCCTTGAATGGAGTGACTTGTAAGGCATTTCAGAGGGTAGTTATAAGTCAACTGGGGACCCTCTTGTGGCACAGAGGTAGAGTCCCACCTGGTCCAGAGGTGTGTAACAACATCTCTGAACAGGCTGATTTAAAAAACAGGTTAAATTAAAAGAGTTAACTGAATCTGGAGTCACATGGACCCCAGCTTAGGTAAGGATAATAGATTTTCTTCCCAAAAGGACATTAGTGAGCCAGTTGGGTTTTTTGTAACAATCAGCAACAGTTTTATGGTCACCATTACTGATTCAAGCTTTACATTTCAGTTTTATTAATTGAATTCAGATTCCCTCAGTTGCACCGGTGGGTTTTGCACCCATGAAGCCAGCACCCCTCGATTACTAGTCCAGTGGCATCCAGCTCCATGTCAGATGTTATTTCTAGTTTCTAGATGTGTGTCTAATGCATCTTTGACTAAGGATTCTAGTGGTCTCTCTTACCACTGACAGTAAGCTCATTACTATATTGTTTCCTGGGCTTGTTCCGTCTTTTTGTTGATATACCAGGGATTCTATTCTGTCGAAGTTTGATTTGTTTATCAATAATCTCTTCCCTTTCTATCTTAAGATTATTCATATTGCCTTTGATCGCATGTTATTTTATGAAGTGGAGCCACCTGCTACATTTCGTTGGCATGCTAGGCTCAATTCTAACAAATATCAAATCCTTGTTTACAGCATGGAAAATAAGGACAGCAGAAACTTTTAGAATCTTTCTCTTCCCAACAATTTGATAGGGCAGAAGGTAAAACTTTAAACCAACCCCAGCCACCGCTGTATCCAGTTCCATTCATATCCTTGAAGGTTAGACAAAGAAGCACAGAATGAGCCAAGAAGGTTTATTATTGGAATATTTGTGCTTAAAGTCAGGACTCCTTGTCAATAGATAGGTTGGATATTGTGCAGAAGATGCAGAGTAACACTTCTCTGTCCTCCCTAGTTGTGCCCTCTGGTACAAATTTGAAATACACCTCTTCCTGAACAAGTCTAAGGTTTCAACATCCCACAACAATCAGGCTTTGCATTTTTATAATGTGCTGCTGCGTGCTGAGGTAGTTCCATTCATGGACAAACCTTTATTTTATATTTAATTTTATTTTAATATGATCTGTACTGCCACATAGTGTACTCCCAGCTCAGACTTAGAAACAGTTCTAAATTGCCATGGGTTGTGCAGACTGCAAAATATTACATTCACACACATCTTTTGTAATAATTCCTTTTATTTTATAATAAAAATTCACAAAAATTCAATTATGTTGCTGGGGTTGGGTGGGGATGGTAAAATCATCTTTTTTGTTACACGTCCCTCGCAGGAATATATAACTCTCTAAACCGTACCCTCCACCTACCAAACCTGGGAAAACTTATAAAATAATCTCAAAGATGGTGCTTCAGAGAAAAAGCAGGAACAGCAACTACCCACACAGTTCTGCTAGAGCCTACAACCATAGCAGACTGATCGGAATCTCTTGTGCAGCAAGCTGATCAGGGTCTTCTGAATCAAGCTATCAGTAATTCTCAAATATGATCAGATTACACATCATCCACTGTACAGCATACGGTACTGTAAATGATTGAACAGGCTAGATCAGCTCTTTCCTTACTGTAGCCAGCTTTTGCTCTCTGAAAATACAACTTGGCCCACCTGGGACACTTGTACATGTGTAGAGCCTTTGGTTGGTCACTTCTTGTTTGCTCTTCAAACTTACTACGCAGTCACTAAACCTGGCAGTCTACTGGATGGTCACTCTAATATTAACTCTCCTCACCAAACCAACCATTGCTTGAATACCATGATGTATTATTCCTGATTCCTTATACAATAACAAAAAATAGTGGCAGACATTTGTCCAACATGTTTGCATATATGGAGAAATAAGACCCCACTGCGTTATAATTGGAGTTTTATAGTTATAGTCTTTCTTTTTCTAGAGAGCTCTAATTTTCTAACTGCATTACTATAAACTTCTTTTGAGCATGTGCATCAATGCACACACTAAGAATACTTACAATAGGTCTCAGTGCAGTTGTGGTTACACAGACTCTGTCATAAGGCTTGTTCCAAATCCCATCAGAATCTGACCACATTCAACGGCTATTTCTCAACAGGCAACTGTACAGCATTCTGCAATCAGAGACACATCAATTCACTCCTTACTATTATTTTGTGCTCTTTTGACAGAAGCCAGAAAGTGAGGATGAGGAGAAAGAGGATTTTTTAAAACTGATGTTAACTTTATTCAATCTGAAGAGATGGTAAATGGGAATTTTTATTCACATCCCTGGGCTTCTGGATGAAATTTTCAACCACACCAGATAATATCCTCCCCATCTGAATAAACCATTCGTCACCAAAAGGGCTACAGTCATCTCACTGTCATTCCCACACATTGCCAGAAAAGTGACTTTGTAATACTGCATCACAGAAACACACTTTTGAATCTCTACCAACTCTGAGAATAGACAAATTCCCCTTTAACACAATGTGTTAACAATTCATCTTGTTTACCAACGTGCAAAGGCAGTGACTCTGAGTTGTGTGACAAACAAAGATCTGAGAAGAGTGGCCAGTGAATCTGGTGACTCTTTTTGCATATGCATTTTCCCTGACCACTCCATAGGGCACGTACTGCCCTGAGAAATGAAGTACATTCAGGTATAGTACTAGTGCAATCAAGTCATCTGTTACATTATGCTGCAACTAGTTCTGAATGCAGCTTCTGTACACAAACTGTTCCTGTGAGATTTTCTAAATATTTACATTAAAGTAATATTACAGGTATGTACAGATTAGTAAAATATAAAGAACTCTCAACTCTGTCTCAGTTTTTTTCTGTAAATACAATATATAAAATGTAAAATACAATTTGATCAGAACCTGCTCCGCATTAGATTCCCATAATAAACTGTCCCCAAAACCAAACATGTCATCAATCCCTCACCTGTTTGCTTCGACTAGGCTTTAAACTGAGGTTCAAAGAAAATTAGTTCATGAGATGCGTACTCATACAATGCACTACCAATTGTGAGAATCAATGTTGTCTGTCACAGTACTTTTATTAAAGTGAGTGTTCTCGAGAAAGGTTTCTAGGAGTCCAGCTCCAGGTTCTCTTGGTTCTGGTTGGCTTGTAGCTTGAGCTGCTGCTCATAGTAGAGGCTTTTGGCGTAGTTAATTTCTTGTGAGATCTTCAGTGCAAGCGACTCTGACTTCACATGGACCTAGAAATACAAACGGGTGTTTGAGCAAGCATTAATCAGACAAGTACAAACATCCATGGATGCTAAAGATGATCATAGAATGGTTACAATGCAGAAAGAGTTGGCTCATCAAGTCTGCACTGCCCTTCTGAAGAGCATCCTACAAGTATATATGTGCAAAGAAAATTCAGTTCCTTGGGTTTTCATGGGTTAGGCTGCCAGGGCTTGAGGAGTTTCGGCAACTCTGTTTCTTAGGATGCAGCATTCTAACCTTTACCATTTTAATTTTTCTCCTATTGAAAATTTTGATTCACACTAGTGCACAGGTAGTGTCACTGTGTCTTTGACACATTGCTGAAGCTTCACGTGTGAATCTATAGACTGATTATCAAAAGTATTTCCATGTTGCAGGGAGACAGATGTAAGCCCTATGCTCACCTGGTATTTGTGTTTGCCTTCATGGGTCATTGCATAACGATTAGAAGTATGAAGCCTGCCTAATATTTTCTGCTTCCCTAGTTCAGGGATCAAGGATCAATTGAAACACCCTAACTGTTGCTCCAGCTTAGACAAGATGGTTCAGTATTGACTCTGGAATTAAACAGGGACCTGCTTTGCCTCACAACTCAATTATGCCAAGCACAAAGAGTTCTAATACTTACCATTGGTTTGTGATGCGATGGCCCAGGTATGGCCACACCACTGCTCGAACTTTCAGCTTTTTTTGTCAGCTGTAAATACGCCCTCCCATGATCCTTCGTGATGAGGCAGTGGTACAAGTCATCATATTTGACCTCCAGGAAAATGGCATCCCGGTCAATATACTCGCCATGCTTCAGAAAGTACACTGCCTTCGAGGAGATGAGAACACAGTAACTGTCGATCTGTTCCACAGCAATGAAACTGGAAAAGTACAAGGAACACAGGTCAATCTTGATTTAAAAAAAACTTTTATGTGGCTGCAAAACACTATTGTTAGGACAGTTTTAGTTAATGGAAAGACAGGTAGAAGTGGCATCAATAGATATCAGTGGGCAAAGTTTGCTATCAATAAATCAGCAAAAAAACTGTTGTGGCTAAAAAGCATGGTTTGATTTGCACGTGTTTTGTTTCTGTAGTTCGAGGAGGAACTCCATTATTTAATCATAAATATTTGACTTTGCTGAATGTGAGATGATAGTAGGTATATAGATACTTGTGAGCAAGCATTCCCACCAGCTGGCAGAATTCATATACGTCAGGAACTACAGATGTCCAACCCATGTCTTTCTATGGCACAGTTGCTCAGTAGTTCACACTACTGCCTCACAGCACGAGGGACCTGGGTTTGATCCCCACCTAAGGCTACTGTCTGTGTGGAGTTTGCATGTTTTCCATGTGTCCACGTGGGTTTCCTCTGGGTACTCCTGGTTTCCTCCCACTGTCCAAAGGTGTGCAGGTTAGGTGGATTGGCCATGCTAAATTGCCCATATGTCCAGGGTTGTGTAGGCCAGTTGGATTAGCCATGGGAAATGCAGGGTCTGGGTAGGATGCTCTTCAAAGGCTCAGCATGGTGTCGATGGGCTGAATGGCCTGCTTCCACACTTAGGGATTCTATGATTCTAAATATAATTGTTTGAATTGCAGGACAAAAATGAACAGTTTTCAATCTTCTCTTCTTCCAAGCACCACTTGCTGCTCAAGTGCAATAACTTGAATGCAGAAGAGTTCAGGAATCTTACAGCTGCTTTGTACCATACTGAACTTTAGTTATATCCAGTCTAAGAACACTGTGAAATTCGAAAGCAAACATTGACAACCAATTTATTGATCAGAGGAGGTACCACCATGCCTTCCTCTAAACATTATTTTCCTGCCCTATTCAAATACATTCTTCTTCGAACTGGCTGTGAAGTGCTTTGAAGTGCTTAGTGGTCATGAAAAGCACTATATAAATGCAAGTCCTTACTCCACCGCACACAACAAACTGAGGCAGCAGTTGACTCTTTCTTTCCCGGTCGCTAGCTACAACTGTCCTGTTACCGAGGTCAGAGTCACCCAGCATTCATTCTGCCTGATTTTACAATCCACTGATTTCTGAGCAAGATGTAAAACTCAAATTACAACCAAAAGAGTTTAGTGTTTTTAAAAGTTTGTTTTGGCTCAGTAGCATTCTCAAGTCTGTTCAGAAGATGTGGGTGCAAACCCATTACCAGGGCAGCAGCACTGCAAGCTAACAGTACTGAGGGAGTGCTGCACTGTCAGAGGCATCTTTGGAACACAAAGTCAAGATCCCCCCCCCCCGCCTGTTTAGATTATGTTAAGGATTTATGACATTAGTTTAAAAAAGACAATTACTTTGGTGTCGTGGTCATTATTACTGTTCCAAAGAGCAGCTCAAAAAGCATATTAACTGGTTCTTGCTGACAACTTGTGAGCTGTTGCTGATGTTTCAATTGCCTATACAACAACAGTCACCACTTCAAACTAATACAATGGGGAGGAAGGACTGCATGGGGTGGAGAGGCAGGGGGTAGAAAGAACGAGTAAATATTTGAGACAACAACTGCCTCAAAATGGCTACCGCAATTGTTGTATAACGATCCACTGTCCCAGTAGTGTGGCTGTAAATCAATGGACAGAAAACAAATAAATATACACCGATGGAACAAACTACAACGTAGGTTACAGATTTTGAGGTAATTTTTTAATAAAGACCCCTTAGATGGCATGACTGAATGTAAAGTGTTCACTAAATCTTCTGGGGTCATTTTCCTCACTGAGCATGTGCTAAATTATTTCATTTTCAACCAGTAAAGGAACAAATATAAATGGTACAATTGATGCTGTACCCCTCGGCCAAAGAAAACGTGTGGTCATGATCCTTGCTGTCGAATGATATCCAGTGTTGGCAAATGCACATGCATGTACATGCCAGGTAATAGACTTGGCTTCAGTTTTAATGCCAAGCAGCCTTGAAGCTCTTACATAAAGAAAGAATAGTCACTTGAATTACATCCTGGAGAGCTGCGTGTTCCTGTGAAAAATCAAAAGATTTGAAAACCATATTTGCACCGCATCAAACTGGTACATTTGGGAATGAAGTCTGTATTTTAGTTCTAGCATCTATGTACTGGGACTTTGTTCTGATGGCTGCAGTAATGGCAGGGGCAGGTTGACAGATTCCAAGAGATTTGAAGACAGACCCCTAAGGTAGTTCATGATAGTTTGAAATAAAAAACCAAGTCTGCATGATGTAATCCTCTAGGTACTGTAGGACTGCCACTGCAAAGCAGAAAGCAATTACCCTGTGCTGGCCGGGAAATGAAACACTGGCTGAGATTCCATGCATCTGGAATCACTTAGAAAGAACAGTGGCTTCACTTTCAAAATCATCTGAAGGCTGGAAGGAGCAACAAAGTTTTTTAAAAAATCAAGCTTTGAAGTTTTAACTTCTTTACCAACAAAGGATTCAAAGGCTTTGTCCCTAGTTATTACTGTATGTTCAAACAGGGTTAACAGAGAACAAATGTTTACTACGTGACACTGTGCCTGTCAACAAGCCAGGAAACAGGAGAGACATCAGGATTTTATGACAGACAGCTGGGGACAAAGCAAAGTCTATACACATACTCTAGTCTTTTTGCACAGTGTGTAAGATAAAATAGACCTATCATATAGTAAAGGCTGTGGATCATGGAGTATATAGAGTACTTGTCATATACACTACATGTGGTGATGACGTGTTAAAAGTCGAATTGCTGGTCAAATACATTTCAGTCTCTTTTGAACTGTTGGTGAGAGCTGACTCTGTAAAAGAAGCATAGTGTTGTAAGTACATCCACTGTGTTATGGAAGCAGACAGTTGTGCAAGCAGAATCACAAAACTTTGAAATGGAGCGGATAAATATTTGATATTTTTAAGGATTATGGGAACGAGACAGGAGAGTATAATTAAATGGTTGTTTTTTTCAGAAGGCCAGCATTTCTGTAACAGTCCACATGACAGCTTTGGTGTTGCGAATTTTCAGATCCTATATGCAATTGCTATCACCAGTGATGCCTGTAGCTATTACACTTTATATCAAAATTCAATTAATTAATCTTTGCCCTCTAACATAGCAGATATATTTTCCATCAAAACAGATATTCCTGCAACAATCCATTGAAAAACAAGTCATTGCATCACCTACAATCATTGGAAGACTGCAGCAGCATTACAGAAAAAAGAGGTTTCAACAAACTTTACACCTTAATTCTATAATTCTATGGAATTGCATTATTATTTTCCCAGCTTGCATTTATTTCAGAAAATCAATTTGTAATGTTTGGAGAATGCTCCATTCCCAGCAGGTCACAATGGCACTGGTTTACAAATTACATCAAAGCACTGAGATTTTTCTGCTGCAAAGATAGTGATCCTTGTAGTTCTCTGATACCTTGTCTAGTCTAATTGATGTTTCTTCTTGCGTGGCCCTAAATATAGAATGATAGACTATTTTACCATGGATGGCAATACAGACAAGTACAGTGCTATGCTCATGAACCTCATTTTCTAGCTGAAATTACCAGTTAGCGCTCAGGAACACATCTTAGTTTTTTCCTCTAGCTCAGGAAAACTGAGGTCTATCAGAGCAGCCTACCTGAATAAAGACCAGTAATTGAATCTGTTTTTTTCTGATGCAGCATATCTGAGCCACACATGGACCGCTAGCCTCCAACAGTTAAGGTGACAGTCTTTCTACTTTAACTATTAGGAAATAGGCAAGGTTAAAAGACCAAGAAGAAAGATGATAAAGTAATGATTAAAGTAATATAAAAATAATCCTCAAAATGGGTTATTCTTCTTTTGATAATATGGTAAATAACTTCAGCAAGTTTAGAGTGCTTTCATGCACCTCACATGAACAAATTTATGCCACTACTCAAATAGAACAAGACCAGTGTCATTTAAACAGCAAAAGAAATGTGCTGATGTAGAAAGACAAGATACCGGTAACTTACAATTCAGCCTGAATGTTGTCAGTCACTTTGAAAAGCTGCTCCTGTCCTTCGGCCTGTTTCTCACTGTATCTGGGTAGGAGGCCGTGGGGTCCAATACAACAGCGTGGCTTTCGAACTCTTTGGTTAAGCATTCTATTTGAAATGTAACACAGAATACATCAGTTAGAACACCAATCTGCTCAGTATAAATGGTTGCTTGGTGGTCATTGAGTCAGCTTCTATTGAAACACACAAGATTCTGAGGGGACTTGATAGGGTAAATGCAGAAACACCGTTACCTCTTTGGGGGACCAAAGGGCACGATCTCAGCATAAGGGATCATTCATTTAAGACAGAGATGAGGAGGATTTCTCAGAGGGTAGAGACTCCATGGAATTCTTTACTAAGGCTGAGCTAAGTACATTCAAGGATCAGTGGTGCTGGAAGAGCACAGCAATTCAGGCAGCATCCGAGGACAGGCAAAATCGACGTTTCGGGCAAAAGCCCTTTTTATTCCTGATGAAGGGCTTTTGCCCGAAATGTCGATTTTGCCTGTCCTCGGATGCTGCCTGAATTGCTGTGCTCTTCCAGCACCACTGATCCAGAATCTGGTTGCCAGCATCTGCAGTCATTGTTTTTACCTAAGTACATTCAAGACTGAGATGGACACATTTTTAATCGGTAAGGCAAGTCATAGAGTCATAGAAACGTACAGCACGGAAACAGACCCTCAAGTCCAACCCGTCCATGCAGACCAGATATCCCAACCCAATCTAGTCCTACCTGCCAGCACCTGGCTCATACCCTCCAAACCCTTCCTATTCATATACCCATCCAAATGCTTCTTAAATGTTGCAATTGTACCAGCCTCCATCACTTCCTCTGGCAGCTCATTCCATACACGTACCACCCTCTATGTGAAAAAGTTGCCCCGTAGGTCTCTTTTATATCTTTCCCCTCTCACCTTAAACCTATGCCCTCTAGCTCTGGACTCCCCGACACCAGCGAAAAGACTTTCTCTATTTATCCTATCCACGCCCCTCATAATTTTGTAAACCTCTATAAGGTCACCCCTCAGCCTCCGACGCTCCAGTGAAAACAGCCCCAGCCTGTTCAGCCTCTCTTTATAGCTCAAATCCTCCAACCCTGGCAACATCTTTGTAAATCTTTTCTGAACCCTTTCAAGTTTCACAACATCTTTCCGATAAGGAGACCAGAACTGCATGCAATATTACCAGTTAATTAGTCCAACTTGAAACATTAACTCAGTTATTCTCTTCACAGATGCTGCCAGACTATTGAGTATTTCTAGCACATTGTCTTTATTTCAAATTTCTATAATATATTGCATTAATTGGCTTCAGTTAAAAGGAAAGCTATTACTATCTCAAAGGCAGTATTAAATTTAGTGGGAAAACAACAAAAACATTGATTATCAGAAGGCAAATAGTTAATGGATAAACCACAATTACTTAACCTGAAGTTAAGTGTGCTCCACCACCAAAGCCTAGGCTAATGTTCCCTCTGCATATCCTCTGGCATCCATTACAGTCTGACTGGAAAACACATTCACTAAAGTTGTTGAAAAACTGCAATTTCTTTAGCTGGGTTGTGGCCAACATACAGAAAGAAATCGAGTTGCAAATCAGTTATAAAATGGAGGATCAGTAAAAACTTGTTTGCATGTTTTGAGCTTAAATAATTACAAGTTCAAAGGAGCTGGCTTTCAGTCCAAACAGGAACACAGACACCACAAATGTAAATTGTAACAAATCTAGTATTTTTTTTATCATCCATTAGAGTATTAGCAGCTATAGAGTATTTAATGGGTTCACACTTCTCCTTAGCAGGTTGTTTTGTTTAAAAAAGCTGTGGTGATTTTGATCTCACTTGCAAGATTTGCATATATCCTTTATGTGCCTTACCTTCTTTGCTTTTTATCACTCTCTAAATCCACTAAATGTCCCTTTTACCTTATTTCTTTCCCACAACATTGGAATTGTTTCAAATATTTATCTAATTCTCCTTAACCTCTTTCACCCAGGATTTTGTTAATGTAATACAGGTCCAACCAATTTTCTGCATTAAAACATTCCCCATTTTATGGTTTTAGGGAATTAGCAGGAAAATCAATGAAGCTGACTGAAAATAGAGGACAGGTGAAAAATATTTTAAAAAATAAACAAATTGAAATATGCAATAAGGAAAGTTATCAAACATTTATAAGTTCATAAGATTTAGAATCAGGCCATTGGATCTGCTCCACCATTCGATCATGGCTGATACCCTCCTCACCCTCATTTCCTGCCTTCTCCCCATAATCCTTCAATCCATTACCAATTAAAACTCTGTCTAACTCCTTCTTAAATTTACTCACTGTCCCAGTATCCAACGCACTTTGGGGTGGTGAATTTCACAGATTCACCTTCCTTTGGGAGAGGTAGTTTCTCCTCAACTCCATTTTAAATTCCTTCCCCCTTATCCTATGACCTCTCATCGAAGAATGCTCCAAAAGAGGAAGCATCCACTCCATGTCTATTTTGTCTATACCTTTTATCATCTTGAATACCTCAATTTGATTTCCCCTCATTCTTCTAAATCCAGAGAGTATCGGCCTAAACTGTTCAATCTTTCTTCATACGACAAACCCCTCATCTCTGGGACCAATCTAGTGAACCTCCTCTGAACTACCTCCAATGCCACTGCATCTTTCCTCAAATAAGGGACAAAAACTGTGCACAGTTTAAAAGCATCAAAGAAGTTATGCAAATAACTAAAAAAAGGCAGAAGCAAATATTAAGCAAGGGGTAGGAATACATAAAAGCAATGGTGGTTCAGTGGTTAGCACTGCAGCCTCACAGAGCCAGGGACCCGGATTCAATTCCAGCCTCGGGCGATTGTCTGTGAGGAGTTTGTACGTTCTCCCCGTATCTGTGAGAGTTTCCTCCCACAGTCCAAAGATATGCAGGTCAGGTGAACTGGCCATGCTAAATTGCCCATAGTGTTAGGCGCATTCATCAGAAGAAAATGGGTCTGGGTAACTCCTTGGAGGGTCGGTGTAGTCTTGTTGGGCCAAATGGGCTGTTTCCACACTGTAGAGAATTTAATCTAAAAAATGTCACTAAACCTTCCATACAGGCAATCATTAAAGTGAAACAATTAATTGAATACATCTTGTAACTGAAGACATTTTATACAGATGTTGTCAAGTGTTTGCTGTAGCACCCAATGGAAATCTCACATATATATTTTTTAAGGTTCACACTTCAATTCTCATCCATGCTCTCTTTTACATACAGATTGTGAAGTAAGGTGGTCATTGTGCGACTCTGAGATGAAGCGCTTATAATGTCTCTCATGGCTGTGCTGAACTTAGGAATTTCCAGAGCAATCATTTTAGATGCCTCCGACTTTAGTAATTTCTTCCAGATAATTTAAGGCTGTGCTCCTGCCTGACCAGTTCAAAGGTTACAAGATCAAGAATATTAATTAATTCTTGCAGATGTTATAAGAGAACAGATACTTATTGCACAACAAACATATGCCTGCATATTTCCAAATTTAAACACAGCACCTTAACATTCAGGAAATTCTGTTGACAGCATTAGTTGAAAAACCAGAAGGAAAAGTGCAAACACCTCTGTTACAATTAGAGTGAAGGCAGTTTGTGATCTTAAGTTTGACAGCCACAGCTGTGGGCTGGAACAGGAGCAGCTGGACAGATATGCTGAAAGACTGATGTGAAAGTAGAACAAATGCATCATTGATGTCCTGAAAGCATGGATACTGCAGAGTGTTGTACACTAAACACATGGGGCTCAGTAAATAGCTCGCACTATCCCGGGTGAACAGAGAAAATGCTCTGGTCTGAAGACAAGGTGGTATGTGCAAGTGTTCAGTTTGCAAGACAGGTGCACAGAAAACATCTTTATCTTAAGACTTACTGCTACTTGTGAATTCAGTGTGGGAGATTGGACTGGCTGTTGAACCTAAGCGTCCAGCCCACACAGCAAGCGGAGAGTCCTGGTCAGCAGAGCATTTCAGCTCTGCGTGTCACAATGACTCTCTGACAAGTGAACACTTTGGGAGTCAGTTAATATAAGCGGATTAGTAGGGGCACAATTATCCAGAGTACAGTCACACATATTTTTATTTGTATTAGAAAATAAACACAAGGACACAAAAGGATGTAGCAACAATCAACTCAACACAGAGTCTGTACATTATTATTTTCTGAAGGATTTGCTTTCTAAACCAATCATCAAGGTAGAGATATGTGGATGTCAGTCTTAAATCAGAGGTACCACTTTTGCCTCAGAGTTTAAAAGGATGTGGTGAAATCTCACTCCAGAGATTGTATGCACTCTAGCCTAACACTTTAACAATTCAGTACTGAAGGAGTGCTGCACTGCCAAAAGCTGTCTTTCATGTGGATCATTTAAGTGAAGATCCATCTGCTCTCTCAGGTGGGTCTAAAAGATTCCACAGCACTCAGCAATGTTAACCAATGTCAGAATCAATACTTATCCCTTAACCAATATGACCAAAAAGAGGTTACCTGATAATCATCATAATATCTTGCTGTGTGCAAACTAGCTGATGCAAAGCCATGGTTATACTTCAAAAGTATTTCATTGCCTGGTGTTTTAGGACATTGAGGTTGTGAACAGTGCCATTATATTTCTTTCATCATCATTCTTTCAACGATGGTTACATTCAACTGCTGTCTCTGGAATCCCAGTCACTGTAGTCCAGATTTCTCAGTTATCATTGTGCTTATGTTTCTTGTGCGCTAGAGTAGCTCATTTGAATTTCACAGGCTTGGGGATTCAGAAAGGTCTCTTTGTAATATGTATGCCTTATTGATGAATAATTCCTGCTCCTATCAAAGGTTGGTCAGCTCTGATGAAGAGTCATCTCGACTTGAAATATTAGCTTGCTGTCCCTCCAGGGATGCTGCCTTGACTTGTGAAATCATGTGTGGACTCTATGTTGAGTTGATTGCTACATCATTTTGTGTCCTTGTGTTTATTTTTTTTAATACTAATAAGGATGTATGTGTGGCTGTTACTTGACAGGATGTACTCTATATAATTGTGATCCTACTAATCAGCTTATATTAACTGTGATTTCCAGTATCTTTTGTTTTCTGTTCTGAATGTTGTACTCTGAGTATGTGGTGTGCTTACCATCCAAGCAAAATAGCTAATTACAATCTTTTATATGCTTTCCCTTTAAAGACCTGCATTACATTTCTTTATATTTTCTCCAATGAAAACATATGGGAGCCTTTCTTCATAATTTGATCTCTGAACTAGTATCGAGGGACTAACATGTCAAAGGTGAACAGATAAAACAAAAAAAAAGAGAAAACCAAGGAAGTAATGTGACAGAAATTATTTATTAGTTACCGGTTATTTATGGTCTGTGGTGGGAGGGATGCTGAAGTTCAAAGTAAAAGAAAGTTGTCAGATTTCTACCAAAATAATTTGGCGAGCTTGGAAAGGCGTGTAGTTTTTATTGGGCAATTAGGTGTTCCAACACCAACATCTCCGAATGAGACATTAAAAATTTTAACTTGTGTTGAACTGTTCAATCATCAGCTTTGAAATTACATCATGTGAATATTATGTATTGGTATGAAGTTGCATTGCTTGTTATTTTAATGAAGGCGTTAGCCTATTTAAATAGAAGCTCTGCAAAGTTGCGGACAATGGCATTTCATACAAGACTATGAAGCACTTTCATATTCAGAGAAAAGGGTCAGATAAAAGTCAAAGTGTATGGATTGCAGAGGTAACAGCAGCTCAATCCTGTGCAAATCACAGCATCACTGTACAAGAATCAATAAGTAATAGGAAGATTCATAAATATTATTGGATTTACTTAAGATCAGTCATTTCCATGGAGAAATGTGCAATTTCTCAGTGTCATGAAGAGCAGTTTCTTAATTGGTCTCAGTTAAAAACATATTTTCCAGAAAGGATGTCTACTAACTAAATGCATTTACCAAATACAATTCCAGGCTGTACTGAACTAATTCAAGTGTGAAATATAATGGTGTAAGGGTTACTTGTGGCCCAGATAGTATGTGTTACTACTGGAGTGAGGGGGTTAAGTGGGACACAAATTCTCTTTTGTGCGTAAACTCTTGGCTGAAGCCTGCTTACTCATTGGCTCCTGCCCACTGATCAGCTCTGCAACACGCCTAACGACATGGTTCAGCTGACGGTCAGCCTCAGCCCTGGCCACAGGCCAGTCTGCAATCAGTGGGACAAATACTCCCTTTCATATTGCTTGTGCGGCTCATATTCTCCATTTTCCACATGCCCGTTGGATTTAGAGAGCAGAAAGTAAAACACAGCATTCCTGGGCTGGCCACCAACACGTGGGCCTCCTTTTGTTAGTCTGCTAAAGCAGCCCCATTTTGTGGTCTGCAGGATTGTTAGTTCAGCCAAGGGACTGTTTGCTCCAAATGGAAATCAGGCGAGTTCAGGAGGAGGCCACGGAAGCAGTATATAGTGTACAGGCCAATCCCACAGTCCCTTGTTAGTGCAGTAACATTCAGAGTCTTTTACATTGTTTATTGCTGCTCTATCCCATTTAAACTGGTTTATATCTCAATTTAAGATCAACCATGAACCGGTGTGTGGAGATAAGTCCGTAAACAGTTCTCTATTAAACAAAAGAGTACTGAAGGACTTTAATGCTGCATGTCTCAAGGGTTCATTTTTCATACAATTACAAAGCATGAAGTTTAAAAAAAGAAAAATTCAACACATCAACAGGCAAGTGTCATGATTAAAGTCACTTTTTAAAACAATGCTCAATATTATTTTGCTTTTTAAAAAAAATTCTTACATAAAATTTAATGCTAAAGGCACTGACCAATGGCATACCTCTATAACCTTATTAACAAATACTAATTCTCATATGCATATCTAGAAATAGAACACTGGCAAATTAGTTGACTGTGGACATCAAAGCAAAGCCAGATTCTGTTCTCAGTCGACAGGATTTAGATAACCATGAGTGACATCATCAAGGGTACTAACTTAGAGGAGTTACTGAGCCTAACATGGAAAGTCTGCTCACTGAATGAACTTCACAGCAATGTAGGCCTGCTGATCAGAGCTTCTTTTTGAATAATGACTTGCAAAAAGGGAGTTTAATTTTAATTTTAACTTCATCTGCAGAAATGATGGAACAAATCCAGATTGTGTACTCAGTATCTTTTATCACAAAAAACCTATCAAACAGTTCTGTCACTTCCTGCTGAGACCCTAGGGCAAGAAAAGCAGTTTTCTCTTAAAAAAAGGATGTGACTGTCACTGGCAAGCCCAGCATTTGACCATAAAACATAGGATCAGCAGTAGCCCATCGAGTCTCCTCCACCATTTAATGAGATCATAGCTAATATCTCAATTCCACTCTTCAGCCTTAACTCCACAATCCTCAATATCTTTACTGATGACAAATCTCTCTGCCCATCTCAGCCTTGAATATGCTTAACGACCCAGCCTTCACAGCTTTATAAGAATCATAGAGATGTACAGCATGGAAACAGACCCTTTGGTCCAACAGGTCCATGTTGACCAGATATCCTAAACCTAATCTAGTCCCATAACTCTCTAAACCCTTATTATTCATATACCCATCCAGATGCCTTTTCAATGCTGTAATTGTACCAGCCTCTACCACTTCCTCTGGAAGCTCATTCCATACACACACCAACCACTGCATGAAAAGGTGCCCCTTAAGTCCCTTTAAAAGTTCCACAAATTAACTATCCTCAAAAGAAAAATATCCTTCTCATCTCTGCCTTAAACAGGTGAAACTACTCATTCTGAGATTATGCTCTCTGGTTCCAGACTCTTGCACAAAGGGAAACAACCTCTCCAGATTCCACCCTGTCAACTCACCCTATGGATCTCATACGCTTCAACGGGTTCCTCCTCATTCTTCTAAACTCTAATAAGTACAAGGAGAAACTGTGGTGGGGGAATCCAGAACTAGAGGGCATAGGTTTAGGGTGAGTGGGGAAAGATATAAAAGGGACCCAAGGGACAATCTTTTCACACAGAGGGTGGTACGCATATGGAATGAGCTGCCAGAGGAAGTGGAGGAGGCTGGTACAATTGCAACATTTAAAAAGCATCTGGATGGGTATATGAATGGGAAGGGTTTAGCGGGATATGGGCCGGGTGCTGGCAAATGGGACTAGATTAGGTTGGGATATCTGGTCGGCATGGATGAGTTGGACCAAATGAGATGTTTCTGCGCTGTACATCTCTATTACTCTGTTTAGTCTCTCATTATAGCTCAATTTCACCATCCTAGGCAATATCTTGGTGAAGCTCCTCTGTACCCCATCTAATGATTAGTTAGTCAATCCTCTATCCACGTTAATATTCTACCCTCGACATCTATTTCCTCACAGGTATCTTTACTGAGAATTACAAACTATTTTCTTCAACGTCCGCAATTATTCCTCGACCGCCTTTTCTGATTAACTCCTTTCCAAGTCCAGAACAGTCAACTCAGCTCTCATCACTATATAATTACACTTCTTTAAGTTTACATATATATCTTGACCCAAGTTTCTCATTCTCAACCGGAATGTTAAATTCTATCATGGTACGGTTACTATTCACTAGATGCTCCCTTCGTCAGAGCATTTAGTAGACCTGCTCATTAACCAGTACAAGATCGAAAATACTCTGATCTTGGATGTACAACATGCTGTTTCAGGAAACTGTCCCCAATTCTCTCTCGGAATTCTTCATGACTATTTTTGTGAATTTAATTTTTCCCAATCTACAAGAAGATTAATATACTGTCTTTTTTAATGTCCTTATTATCTCTTGATTTACTCTGGCTTACAGAACAGCTGCTGTTAAGGGGCCTACAGTGCACTTCCATCAGTGTCTTCTTCAACTTCTTATTTCTTACCCTCCACCAATCCAAGATACTTTTTCTGCTATGGTACTTACTCTACCTCATACTAATAAAGCTATCCCACCGTGTCTCCCTCTACCTGTCCATTTGAAAAATCACAACCCCCTGAATATTTAATTCTCAGCTTTGATCACCTTGTAATCATATACTGCATTTGCAATAAGATCATACCCATTAGCTCTCTATTTGTGCTGTTAATTAATTTATTTTGTTCCAAAAACTGTGTACATTTAAGTAGAGAGCCATTAAATTTTGCCTTTTCACCATATTTTTCTTTCATCCCTATATCTTGACTAACTTTGTGGTTAGAAATTCCTGTCTAGGTAAAAGGGTTTAATTACAGCACATCTATGTTTTCTCAGTTCCTTCTTGGCTTTCTTCATCACATCGGATTTTAGCTATGTTCTCGGTTTTCTGTCTCACGGTGGCGCTTTTAAATATCCATGTGACTTTGTTTCACAAGTATGTCTGAATATTATGGATAGATTGCAGTGACATGGTTTTGCGTCCATGCATGTAGAAAGAAAACATCATGAATGCTGACTGAAGCAGAATACATGTGCCAACATGCACAACGTTTCAAAACAAATGTTAACAAAGTCAATAAATACAATAGTTCGCTATGTAAACTTTGAGAGCTGGACAGAAACTAAAATCTTATACTTGAAGGTTGAAAAAGAATGATGCAAATACAGAGGGCTATTTACAGGGAGGATTTTCTTTTACATAATTTTGTGACTGTAGAGTCCCTGAAAGTATCCCCTATTAAAATTACAAAAATCATAAATGTAAAACAAGTTAATCCTAAACTTTTTTTCTGTACGTTTAAATTACGATTGGCATTAGCTTATATTTCTGTCTTGATAACATTGCTCAGAGTGAAATAACTTATTTGTTCTGTCTTTTACACACAATCACTGTGTTTTGTCCACTGTCCTTGAAACATTCATTCATCTGTAGAATGTGCCTCTGTACATTTGTAGTCTTCACTCTCAGGCTCTGGTTTAACAGAATCACTTTCGCATTTATTACTTTATTATTGCACTGGCACAGATCAAACCAGAAAGATTTCCTTGTTTGACCTAAATCTTGAGCTGTTCCCTTATGGACAGATCAGCTGGTAAGAAATAGTTTGTTCACATTTCAAATTCCTCCTTCACTTCAGATTGGGAACCAAAACATCCATGAGCAATATGTGAATGTTTCTAGCAGGAATATACACAAATTAAAAACATATCTTTAGATGACTAATTTCAGTTTATGAACTCAAAGAGACAATCTTTCATTTGGACAAGAAATAACTGACACTGCCAAATTAAGATTTACTACGCCAACTCCTACTCAACACATTATTTTTCTCAAGAACTCAGAACTGTGGAACTTTCCACCTCTCACTTTTATTCTTTTCCAACCTATAGCTTTTAAAAAACTCAGTCTCAGCATTCTCCAGTTGTCACCCACTTGCTTTGCTTCCCCTCTCCTTACTGTTTTCAAATTTAATGCTTCCCACACAATGGACCCTTGGTCTTTTACCCAGCTTTCAGTAAAAAGCAGGTTTATACTGGCACTATGCACATATAAACAGCCATTTTATTGTTACTGACCAAACAAAGATGTTATGAGCTTGATAACAGGAATAACATATTGATTATGCCAAAAGTACAAAGGAAGCAGGACATTGGATGATATACTATTTGATATACATGAATCCAAAGTACCACATATACTAGTTGATCAGTTGCGTGTTTCCATCCCTCTGGTTTTTTTTGTCAGATTTCCAATATTTTACTTTTTATTTAAGGCTAGCCATGATTCGGTCTCTCAACAAATAAGCAGGTCTTAATGGCCAGCATGAACACAATTCAAACTTTAAGTGGCAAATGGGATACTTGCCTTTACGTGTCAAAGCACTGAATATAAGAGCGAGGAAGTTATAGTGGAGCTGTATATAATGTTAGTTAAGTTACAGCTGGCATATTGTGCACAGTCTGGTTACCACACTGTAGGAAGAATGCGACTGCACTAGAAAAGATGCTGCAAAGATTCACCGGGATGCTAGCTGGAGCGATTCAGCTGTGAAGTGCGACTAGATAGGCTGGGGTTCCTTTCCTTACAGCAGAGAAGGTTGAGGTTGAATCTGATTGAGGTGCGCAAACTTTGAAGGGGCATAGACGAGGGCAGATAGAGAGAAATCACCCTTAGTAAGAGGTCAATAACTGAGGGCACAGTTTTAGGTAAGGAGCAGGAGGTTTTGAGGAGATTTGAGGAACAATAGGTAATTGGAACTCATTGCTAAAAGGGTGGTAGAGCAGGAACCCTTGATTCATTTAAGAATAATTTAGATGAACACTTGAAATGCCATGCATACTTGGCCTGCATGTGCTGGAAAATGGAATTAGAATAGATGTTGAATGACTGGTGTGGATACAATGGGCCTCTTTCCATACTGTAAAACACTTTCTGATAGCATTGTCACCTGCTTTCTAATATGAGTCCACATTTCTTTCCTCTGTTATTTCATGAAATGTGGTCAACACTGGCAAGTACTGTATTTGTTCCCCATCTTTAATTGGTCTTGAACTGAATGGATTTCCAGGCCATTTCAGAAGGTAGGTTTAGAGTCAACCATATTGCTGCTGGCTTGGAGTCATGTGTAGACCAGACTAGGTAAGGCAAATTTCCTTCTCTGAAGGATATTAGTGAATCAGGTGGGTCTTATGACACTCAATGATAGTTTCATAGTCCACATTACTGAGATTAGCTTTCAATCCCAGATTTTATGAATTGAGTTTAAATTCCAATAACTGCTGCAATGGGATTTCAGTAGTCTGGATTAGTAGTTCAGTAACATGACTATTATGCCATCACATCCTCTTATCACTAAGAAAAGCCTTGGATGAAGTACAGCAACAATTTGCCACAATGATAGCCTGGATGAATGAACTGGGTCATGTTAAGATGCTGGAAATATCACCTGGAATGAAAGCAGTCAGAAGTGATCTGATAAAAGAAAGATGCTGCAGATGTTAGAAATATGAAAAAAGTCAGAATGCTGGAGAAACTCAGCAATTCAGGCAGCGTTTGTTGGGGGGAGAGAACAGTTTTAGCATTTCAAGTCCAATATGACTCTTCTTTAGAACTGGTGATCTGATCAAGTGTTTGAATATTTTCTAATCAACCTGCGTATAGGTGGTAAGATCAAATTACTGCAGATGCTGGAATCCGTACTGAAAACAAAAAGTGCTGGAAATCACAGCAGGTCAGGTAACATCAGTGGAGAGTGAGCAAGCTAACATTTCCTGCTTTACCACCCTTTTAGGCAATGAGTTCCAATTACCTATTATTTCTCAAATCTCCTCAAAGCCCCCTGCTCCTTACCTAAAACTGTACCCTTAGTTATTGACCTTTTACTAAGGGAAGTTTCTCCCTATCTGCCCTCGTCTATGCCCCTTCAAAGTTTGCGCACCTCAATCAGATTCAACCTCAACCTTCTCTGCTGTAAGGAAAGGAACTAGGCAGAAGTGGGTACTGCAGATGCTGGAGATTAAAGTCAAGTTTAGAGTGGTGCTGGAAAAGCACAGCAGGTCAGGCAGCATCCAAGGAGCAGGAAAATCAATGTTTTGGGCAAAAGCCCTTCATCAGGAATGAAAGGTTCAAAATAGTAGCTTGCTCTCTCTCCACCAGTGCTGCCTGACCTGCTGTTATTTCCAGCATTTTTTGTTTTCTGCTCATTGGTGGTATTGCACATGTCTGGAACAGATGTGACTTAAACAAAGGTCATCTAATACAAAGCAAAATACAGCTAATGCTGGAAATTTGAAATAAAATGTCTTAAATACTCATAGTACAGTATCTGTGGAGAGAGAAACAGAGCTAATGATTCAAGCCTATGATCTTTCATCAGAACAGTCAAAGTTCACTGACCTGAAATATGAACACTCTCTTCAGAGATGTGGCTTGACTTGCCAAAATCATCCAGTACTTTCTGCTTTAATACTAGAGAAGGAATAACTGTTCTATCTACTTCTGGAATCAAAACATGATACAACCTTGAAATTCAAGTTAAGTTGCTTACAAGTAAAACTAAAAGTTGCCCTACATATGGGATGTGGTAGGCAAAGCTATGGTCATCGGATCTGGAATGAAAATAGGTATTCTATGATGACTGGCTAACCTCATAACCTTCAAATGTTCTCCACTATATATCAGACTCATTTCAGGCAGTGATAGAATATTCACCACCTATGTGAATCGGTGCACCTGCAACACCACCCGGAAAGAAAGGTACTGTAGAGGACTGAGCAGTTCACTTGTTTGTAACTCTTCTGAACTTGATACTCATTCCCTTTATCACTGGTGTATTGTAGACACTATGCACCATTTACAGAATGCATTACAGCATTTGAGGGCCATGAGGTACTGGCATGAAAGGGGAGTTAAAGCTTAGGGCATATCAGTCATGATTTTATCAATGGGCAGGGCAGGTTTGAGGGAATGAATGGCCTACTCCTACTACATATCCTCTTACCTCTGAGACTGGTACAGAAGGACAAGAGCAGAAATGTCATTGGCACATCATACCTTTCAATTCCAATTCTCAGTGAGTTCTAAATTAGACAAGTACAGGGCTTTATTTAGTCAGAGCCAACATCTTAAAATTCCCATCACATTGGCTGCAGCAGTTAAAGAGGGTAGCCACTCTCCTGGAATCTAGAGCTGGACACTGAGTGCTATCTCGCAAACATTGCGGACATCCCAGGAACATGGCGAAATTACATTGGAAGGATATGCACTCAGTGCAAAATTATCAAGTAACTTCATGCATTGGTTTGGACTTGTTTAAAGATTTGAACTGGGTTTTCAGTACTTTACATGATCATTGCTTACACAAGCCTAGACTTTGTTTAAACGTAACTCAAGGAACTTTGGACTCCTTTGTAAGGATAGTTCTTTGGTTAAAATTTTATTGTAAATCTAATTCACTTGTTGAAATATTTATTGCTTCTGACCAAATTGTAATTCTTGTACTTATGGGCTTGCGCGACTAATAATAAACTCAGGCTAAAAAATATTAAAACCTCAGGACTGGCACCAGTCCATCTTGCAATCTTATTTTTGCAGTAAATTTTCACGTCTGAGGATTTGTGAATTATCAGTCACCACTGGACGAAGGTAAACATTTTACTGCTTAGAAGTGAAATGTTAAGGTATTTCAAAATTTATTTCCCTTGCCTTCCAGGAGTAAAGCTTTATATAATTTGCTGTAAATATGTATACATGCACATGTTTCAGGAATGACAGTATTTTATGTAATGATTTGCCCTCCTGCTCCTTTACGTACATGCAACAAATCAAATGTCACATATGATTCAATGAATGAAATGCATGTACAATCCGGTGTGAAGTCTGAAAAACTCTGTTGATCCAATATTATTAGTACTACAAAGACAAAATGCAAACATAAATTCCACCCACAATAAGAGCTCAGTGTTGCGATAAAAGCCCTTGCATCCAGACAATGTACTGGAGTAATAATTGGCGACTTGTGGTTTTCTGTAAAAGGCTTTTTCCTCCCTCCTTTGTCAGTTGGTGCTGTTTATACAGATCTAACCCTCCCTGCCAAACCTGACACCTTCACACAGCCGCCTGCAAACAATAACACGCCCACAGATCCATGACAAGGTTTTTTTTAAAGAAAACAGGACATTGGCTGAACTCTGGCTGAACCTGGGAGGCTGATCTATTACAGCTCTCTTGCTGATAATGGCTGGGTTCAAGGCAGTGTCAGATCACCTGGCTGCACGCACGCTTGCTTGCTTGAGAGTTCACTGTGTTCAACTGTCTCTCCACGCCTGTTTACACAGCAGTTACTGTACAGCACTGCATGCAGTGCACGGCCCTTCAGTGAAGTGGCTTTACGCTTTCTCTTGCCAACAGAAATAGCTCTTGTTACACTGCTAATCTGAGTAGCACTGTGGTGGAAAAGGAAAGGAATTCTAACCCCAAAGATAGTAGAAACATGACAAAAGAATGAACAGTTTTAACCAAGTGAAATCCCAATTGCACCAGTTAGTTCTAAGAAGTGCAAAACCTGCATCCACACCTCCTCCCTTACCTCTGTCTAAGGCCCCAAAGAAGCCTTCCATACATGTCATTTACTGTATCCATTGTTCCTGATGTGGTCTCCTCTACATTGGGGAGACAGGACGCCTACTTGTGGAATCCTACAGAGAACATCTCCGGGACACACACATGAAACAACCTCCCACCTGATCGCCAAACACTTTAATTCCCCCTCCCAATGTGCCAAGGACATGCAGGTCCTGGGCCTCATCAATAGCTAAACCCTTATCACTCAATGCCTTAAGGAAGAACGCCTCATCTTCCACCTTGGGACCCTCCAACCACTTGGGATCAATGTGGGAATTTCACAAGTTTCCTCATTTCCTGTCTCCCTCCCACACTATCCGAGATCCAAACTTCCAACTTGGCACCATCCTCTTGACCTATCCATCTTACTCCCCACCTATCCACTCCACTCTCCTCTCCGATCTACCACCTTCACCCAACCTTCATCTATCTATTGCATTCTCAGCTACATTCCCCCCAGCCCCACCCCTCCCATTTATCTCTCAATTCCCTAGGCCCACAAGCCTCATTCCTGATGAGCTTATGCTCGAAATGCCAATTCTCCTGCTCCTCATGTGCTGCCTGACCTGCTGTGCTTTTCTAGCACCACACTCTTGACTATGATCTCCAGCATCACTAGTCCTCACTTTTTCCTATTACAGTTGTAAGCTGTATGCACTTTGTTAGATAAAGCATAAAGTTTTGACGTTTGCCAGTTAAATGAATCAAAGGGCCTTGAAAGAGGAAAATCTAGGAGATTGCCTTCAGCCCAAGGTAACTCAATGCCTGGTGCCTAAATAAACTTTAATAAAATTGATTTTTCCATCTACATACAAACATAGACTATTATTCTACAGATTGATTTTCCTCAACATTCAGTGAAGTTGATGTTATATGACATACTGAGAGTTGATCTGAACAATGTTACCCTGAGAATTCCTTGACTAGCTGACAGCACAACAGGTGTTGGCCTGTAGTCATTTATTCCAGGGTCAAATCACTCTGAATTGTTTCTCTGGGCAGTGTGAACTGATTAGATGCATTGAAGTTACTGAAGTTAATGAAGGCACTCATTCTCATGAAAACCACACCACTGGGGTACAATTACTGTGAAAAATTGGGGAAAGAGAAATTAATGCATGAATAATGTACACTCTTTCAGGGAGAAGAGCACATGAAAGACAAGGTAAGAATGTTCAGGCTTCTAATTTCATCCTATTTCTATTGCAAGTTAATCAGTAGTTGTATTGGAATGAATGGAGAAAATCTAGAGTGCAAATTTTATGCTGTATGTTGTAATTAGTTAGAAGTCCTTTGCTCTAATACAACAGATACAGCACCAGTTTGTAGAATGTGAATGTATGTTCAGCATTACTTGGGCCTGTCTCATTTGTAGCTCTTGTGTGTGTCAACGAATTGAGCCTGCTCGATTTCTGCCCAGCACTGGATAGGAAAATGATACTTGGTAGAAAAGTAAACAGCGAACAGTAGCTCAAAAGCTAGTAAAGTCGATTTAATGATGGAACACTCATGCACTTGAAATACAGGCAGATGAGTGTGCCAGTGATAAAAGAGAGATTAATTTAGCAGAGAGACAGTTGACAAATGTCGGTTGCCTGCAATCCAAACTTAAATGAAGTCAATGCAAAAGCAGCTAAAGTGTTTCATTGCCATGGACCTTAGACCAATATCAAGGGACATATGTGGATTTTTCTGGTACAATTATAAATGTAGGTTGGAATTTTGTGTAGTACAAAATCAATTTTGAAGTCTGGTGCTTCGTTATATGTGCTGAACTTAATGGCAACACACTGAAACAGCAGAAAGATTTGACAGAAGAGATGAAATGCTGGAATTAGGCCCTGTACTACTAGGCTAGGAAGGTGGAACAAAAATCAACCAGGACAGTTCCCAAATGCAAATGGTGGGACATATAAAATAGAATTGTTTTGGAGATGGCAAGGGACTTTGCCACTACTGGAAAGCTGGTGAATGTCCCATGTCACCTCTATAAGAGTTTTGCCTTGTTCCAATCATACATTTTAGAGGCCAGCAGTGGGCCTTCCATGGGGCAGAAGCCTTGTTTGCCAAGACACATAACAGCAGCATCCCAGGGAAGGTGATGGGGCAGTGACTCTCAGTAGGACACCAAACCCTCCCAACCGTAGGATTCTTGATCAAGCATTGAGTGGCCGTGAAAGAGAGATTCCCCTACCTCATTCCTTTGAGCCTGCAAGTAACCATGTTTGAATTTGCTCCTCATATTTCCGTATGGTGAAATCCCATTGCCCACTGCTGGGTTAATAGCAGACGTTGTGGGATGGCAGCATTAACTGCCCATTAAGGCTTCAATTGAAATCAGTGAAAATGCAGTGCATGGACCTTCCTGCCACAGACTCAATTAGAATGGAGGTGGGAAAGGTGATAGGGCCTCTCTTCCCAACTGTCTCACCTGATTAAATGCCACCTACTACAAAACTCACCATGGTGACAGGCACAGGATTTTCCCTGGCACAAGATAATGCTTGTAGATATAGGGCAAGAAATCAAACAACTCTGGCTCTCATTCCTTCCATTGTGAAACAGCTCACATGTTTTTAAAAAAAAGCAGCCACCTGGCTATCCTTGGATCGGTATCCAGCACCTTTAGCAGTGTGGAAGAGAATAATGGGGCTGGAAGATGAGAAGGCTTTCGGTTTTGCATTCATCTCTCAATTGGACAAGCAGAATATTTTGAAATTCACATCTCTTCGTTCTTGTCATCAATATTGCTTCAGGATCATCGAGCAGGAAGCATGTTCTTGTGTGTGTGAGACTAGTCAGGCACGTTTTTCTTCCCTTCTCTACCTCAATAACAAATACCCTTGCCTCATCCATGTAATAGTTTGCAAAACTCATTTTGCAGTGGGCATTTGGCACTGGAATAACAACGGGATTTCCTGAAGCAGGAATACTGATATTACTATTACTGCCATAGCAATATTTAAAATTTATTCAATGAATATTAAAAATATTTTTCAATATGTTCACTGCTCATATCAGCTAATAGGTACACAATGCAGAAATGGTTGCTGTAGCTGAACTATTTCAGCAAAATAGGAAGAATAATATCTTCCAGTTGCAATCACATTTCCTCTTGCATATAAGACCATAAGAGACAGGAGTGGAAGTAAGGCCATTCCGCCCATTGAGTCCACTCCGCCATTTAATCATGGCTAATGGGCATTTCAAATCCACTTACCCACACTCTCCCTGTAGCCCTAAATTCCTTGCGAGATCAAGAATTTGTCAATTTCTGCCTTGAAGACATTTAACGTCCCGGCCTCCACTGTGCCCTTGGCAATGAATTTCACAGAACCACCACACTCTAGCCTTAAGAAATGTCTCCTCATTCCCATCCTAAATTGACCCCCTCTAATTCTAAGGCTGTGCCCATGGGTCCGAGTCTCGCCGCCTAATGGAAACAACTTCCCAGCATCCACCCTTTCCAAGTCATGCATTATCTTGTAAGTTTCTATTAGATCTCCCCCAATCTTTTAAACTCTAATGAATACAATCCCAGGATCCTGAGCCGTTCATTATATGTTAAGCCTACCATTCCAGGGAGCATCTGTGTGAATCTCCACTGGACATGCTCCAGTACATTATGTTCTTCCTGAGGTGTGGGGCCCAAAATTGGACACAGTATTCTAAATGGGGCCTAACTAGAGCTTTATAAAGTCTCAGAATCACATCACCGCTTTCATATTTCAACCCATTTGAGATAAATGACAACATTACATTCGTTTTCTTAATCACGGACTCAACCTGCAAGTTAACCTTTACAGAATCCTGGACTAGTACTCAGAGATCCCTTTGTACTTTGGCTTTATGAAATTTCTCACCATTCAGAAAATAGTCCATGCCTGTATTTTTTCCAAGGTGCAAGAGCTCGCATTTGCTCACGTTGAACTTCATCAGCCATTTCCTGGACCACTCCCCTAAACTGTCTATACCTTTCTGCAGCCTCCCCACCTCCTCAATACTACCTGCCGGTCCACCTAACTTCGTATCATTGGCGAACTTCACCAGAATGTCACCAGTCCCTTCATCTAGAACATTAATATATAAAGTGAACAGCTGTGGCCCCAACTCTGAACGCTGCAGGACACTACTTGTCACTGGCTGCCAATACGAAAAAGAACCTTTTATCCCAACTCCCTGTCTTCGGTCAGACAGCCATTACTCAATCCAAGCCAGTAGCTCACCTTGAACATCATGGGCCCTCACCTTACTAAGCAACGTCACGTGAAGCACCTTATCAAAGGCCTTTTGGAAGTCTAGATAGACAACATCCACTGGGTTTCCCTGTTCTAACCTACTTGTTAGCTCTTCAAAGAATTCTAACAAGTTTGTCAGGCATGATTCCCCCCCTTACTAAATCCATGCTGACTTGTTCTAATCAGACCCTGCACTTCCAAGAATTTAGAAATCTCATCCTTAACGATGGATTCTAGAATTTTACCAACAACTGAGGTTAGGCTAATCAGCCTATCATTTTCCATCATTTGTCTTGATCCTTTGTTGAACAAGGGGGTTACAACAGCAATTTTCCAATCATCTGGGAATTTCCCTGACTCCAGTGACTTTTGAAAGATCGCAACCAACACCTCTGCTACTTCCTCAGCCACCTTCCTCAGAACTCAAAGATGCTGCCCATCAGGGCCAGGAGATTTATCAATTTTTAGACCTTTCAGCTTTTCAACGACTTTCTCTTTTGTAATGGTAACCATACTCAACTCTGCCCCCGACTCTCCTTAATTGTTGGGATATTACTCATGTCTTCCACTGTGAAGACTGACACAAAAGTACTTGAGTTCTTCAGCTATTTGCTTATCTCCCAGCACAAGCCTTCTTGCATCAATTTGAAGCGGTCCAATGTCTATTTTTGCCTCTCTTATGTATTGAAAGAAACTCTTACTATCATTTCTAATAGTACTGGCTCGCCTATCTTCATATTTGATCCTCACCTTCCTTATTTCTCTCTTTGTTGTCTTTAGTTCGTTTTTATGGTCTTTCCAATCTTCTGATTTCCTTGTGTTCTGGCCACTTTATAGGCTCTCTCTTTTTCTTTGATACATTTCCTGACTTCCTTTGTCAGCCATGGCTGTCTAATCTACCTCCCAGATAATCTCTCTTTTCTTTGGGACAAACCTCTGTTCTGTGTCCTCAACTACATCCAGAAACCCCTGCCAATGCTGCTCTACTGTCTTCCCTGCTCGGCTCTGCTTCCAGTCGATTTTCGTCAGTTTCTCTTTCATGCCCGTGTAATTACCTTTATTTAACTATAATATCACTACATCCAATTTTGCCTTCTCTCTTTCAAACTGCAGACTGAACTCTACCATATTATAATTACTGTCTCCTAAGTGTTCCTTTACTTTAAGTTATTTTATAACGTCTGGCTCATTACATAGCTCCCTTGTGGGCTCCATTGCAAGCTGTTCCAAAAAGCCATCCTGTAAGCATTCCCTTTCTTTGGATCCACCGGCAACACTATTCACACAGTGCACCTGCATATTGAAGTCCCCCATGATCACCATGATCTTGCCTTTCTGACATGCATTATCTATTTCCCTGGTCCTGACCACTATCAGGAGGTCTCTATATAACTCCTATTATTTTTTTTTTGCCTTTGTGGTTCCTCAGCTCCACCCACACAGACTCCATCCACATCCTCTGACTATGTCATTCAGTGCCATAGATTTAATTTCATTCTTAACTAACAAGGCAACCCCGCCCACTCTGCCCACCTCCCTGTCTCTTTGATAAGTTGTAAATCCTTGGATGTTTAACTGCCAGTTTAACCCCCTGCAACCACGTCTCTGTGATGCCTACCACATCATAATCATTCTTGATGATTTGTGCCGTTAATTTATCTACTTTGTTATGAATACTACGAGCATTCAAGTAAAGTGCATTAAAGCTAATTTTCTTATCGTGATTTCCAACATCTCTAGTGATATGCCCTAAGTTATCCTTCCTTTTGGCTTCATTCCTAGTCTGCCTCGAACTTAAACCCTGCACACATGCTAAGCTTTGTACTTGACTCCATACTCCCTGTCGCTTTCCCTTTCCCTTCCCCCCGACTCATAAGTTTAAAGACCTAGTAACCACCCTATTTATCCTGTTCACGAGAACACTTGTTCCAGCCTTACTTCTACTCACTCATTTTAAATGGTTGTGAGTTGTAAGTCTCATTCAATACAGAATTTACAAGCACTTAAGGGCAGGACTGAAGGACTGCTGTGATGTTGAAGGTCCCTCTTTCAAATTAAAGTCTATGTGCGATTGCTCCAGTAGCTCAGGTTGGCCATTAAGTATTCCATGGTACCATTTGACAACAATCAGGGAGTTCTCCCAATGTCCTGCCCAACATCTGCTCTCGACTAATGACACCAACAACAGATTAAATAGGGATTTATCTTAGTGCTGGCTTTCGTCACATGAAAAATGACTACCATATTTGACTCTCAATCGTTTAGTCTGAGCAATCTTTCACTTTGAGCAGGCAGTCTCTTCAGTGCATGCTGTTGTCAACTGAATGACTATGTCACACTAGCACCCATTTTCCAAGCTACATTCCTTACAAAGGAGGCTCCCTCATTTGGAGTAAGCAGTTCGAGGAAAGAGCAAAATTAAAGTTGCTATTGTCATAGAATCCCATTTGGCCCATTGGTTCTGCACCGACCCTGCAAAGGCCATCCTCACCCAGACCCTGCCCCCTAGCTGATCCCTGTAACCCTGCATTTTCCATGGTTAATCCACCTAGCCTACACATTCCTGGACACCATAAGCAATATAGCATAGCAAATCCACCTAACATGCACATTGTTTGGATGGAAACCAGAGCTCAGCAAAAACCCAAACACGGGGAGAACATGCAAACTCCACACAGTCACCCAAGGGTGGGAATTGAACCCGGGTTCCTGGCGCTGTGAGGTACAGTGCTAACCATTGAGTCACCATGCTGTCCCAAGTCCTGGAGGATCACATGGCTACCCTCATTAGAGAGACACAACTGATGGTGGGTTTGACCTGAGGTGAGGTGCAAAGTTGACCTGAGCGAACTGCAAAATACAGTGGATGCCAGAAAGCAGAGATAAAAATGGAAAAAGTTGCTAAAACTCAGATCAGGAAGTATCAGTGGAGAGAGAAAAAGGGTAGAAATGTAATGGGTTGCGTTAGTAAAAAGGTGAGGGGTAGAGAAAGAACAAAATAGTTATGGACTGGGTAAAGTGTGAGAGACAGTAAACAACAAACCCATCATGTAACAAAAGACAACAGGAATAATAAAGGTTGTGGTGAGGAGACAAAGCAATTAACTGTAAATGCTGGAATGATAGCCATCTCAGTGTAAAAGCACAACTATGAAGCAAACCAGTACATGACAAGAAATAGTATGATGGTGGTTTCGGGGGGGGGGGGGGAAAGAGATAAAAGAGAAAGAGAAGGAAAGAGAAGGGGAAGAGAAAGAGAGCGAAAAAGAGAGTTCAGAGTCTGAAACTGCTAAACAAAGGGTGGAGTCTGGAAGGCTGTAAAATGTCTAATCCAAAGTCAAGGTGCTGTTTCCAAAATCTTTCACTGAACTTCACTCACTGAAACACTGCAGCAGGCCAGTGACAGAAACATGATTATGAGATCAAAGTGTTGATTTAAAATGGCAAGAAACTGGAAGGTTAGGGTTGTGTGTGGTTAGGAATGATCAGCAGTTCTGTAAAGGGGTCATCCAATGTGCATCTGGACCCCCCCAGTGTAGAACAGATCATAGCACGAATAACGAATAAAGTAGATTAAAATGAAAGTAGTACAAGTAAACCACCACTTCACCTGGAAGGTATGGATGGTTGGCTGAGAAGATGGAAAAGGGCAGTGATTGGTTTGGGGCAGGATTGGTAGATTTGAGGAGTGGGCTAGAGTGTTACAGAGGCGAGGGTCTCTTCAGAAGGCCGACAATGGATGGGAGGAGAGGAAAGAATGTGTCTGGTGACACTTGGACAGGTTCAATATTTGAGAAGTAGCAAATGTCAGTGGTACTAAACACTGTGTAATCATCAGTGAACATTACACTTCTGACCTTATGAAGGATAGAAAGCTATTGGTGAAACAGTTGGAACTGGTTGGGCCGAGGTCACCATCCTGCAGAGATGCCCTCGAAGTGAGATCATGGACTTGCAATAAACACAACCATCTTCCTTTGTGTTAGGTATGACTCCACCCAGTGGAGTGCCTGCACCTCACTTACTCATACTGATTCCAGTTTTGATGGGGCTACCTGATGCCACAATTGGTTAAATGTGACCTTGGTGTTGAGGGCAGTCACCTACACCTCAGGAGATCAACTCTTTTGTCTATGTTTGTACCAAGGTTGTAATAAGGAGCCAAATGGTCCTGGTGGAATCCAACTGGGTATCAGTGAGCAGGTGACTGAACAACTGCTGCTTGATAGCCTTGCTAATGACACCTTATATTAGTTTACTGATGATCGAGAGTAGACTGATGAGGTAGTAAGAAGCAGAGTTGAGTTTGTCATGCTGTGTATACTGGTCATACTGAGGCAATTCTCCAGATTGCTGGATGAATGCCAAGTTAAAACATGATTCGGACATGCCGGTGTTGGACTGGGGTGTACAAAGTTAAAAATCACACAACACCAGGTTATAGTCCAACAGGTTTAATTGGAAGCACACTAGCTTTCGGAGCGACGCTCCTTCATCAAATGTCCTGATGAAGGAGCGTCGCTCCGAAAGCTAGTGTGCTTCCAATTAAACCTGTTGGACTATAACCTGGTGTTGTGTGATTTTTAAAGTTAAAACAGTTTAACTTCGAGAGTATAAAGTCTTCAGTAAGATTGCTGAAATATTGTCAGGGCCTATAGTATTGGCTTACCATACCCAAAGTTACAGAAAAGATAATGATTTTCACACTCTGGTTCCAATTTCAGATGGGCATCAGGGAAAGAGATGCAATACTCTTCCAGTAAAGTAGGTTAGCCTGATTTTTTGGCATTACCTGCAATTCAGTGAATGGAAAAGGGTTTTATTTAGAATGCCTTGTGTGTTTTTGACGTTTATTATTTAGACCCATGTTTCATCATTATTTTTACTTTGATTATTTCTCACATTATGGAAATCATGAAATCAATGTTTTCTTCAACAAGATTTCCACTTCAATTTACACGCAAGATGATGTTTCAAGATTTGTTTTTACCAATAGGAAGGCATGGAAAGGGAGAAAAGTCATTTCTGGAGAACTGCCTTTGGAAAACTTCTAAAAATATGGAGTGTGAGACAAGGCGAGAACTAGACATAGTTCTAGAAGTTAGGAACTTTGTGGCTGATGTTCATTAATGATGGAGTGAACAACAATAAATGTCAGAGTGGAAGGTATTAAGGCATGATAAGGCACTGTCACAAAGATATGAGGGGGATTTGGAAGTGTAGATGAAAATTTTCATGTCAAACGTTCAGATCAATAAGTGTAAAGAGGACAATGGAAATACAGGTGAGGTTGTTGGGGATATGGCTTTTTTTTGGGATGAGTTGAAATGAGGAAACCTGCTGTTGATCCATCTGTGTGATGGAGAAGTGCAGAAGGACAGGTATGATAAGTGCTAGATAAACTGAATAAAGCAGTCTTAGTGAAAGTAAAGTCACCAAAGTCTTACCAGACCATAGGGCTGCTCTCTCATTAGAGAGTGATGAATGGTGATGGTCACCACTCTTCAGGCAAGGTGCGAGTTTCGGAAGGAGAATCTTTCATGGTAACCTCAGCGGCATGGCTTACCATGATATCACTATGCATCAAGGGCGGCACGGTGGCACAGTGGTTAGCACTGCTGCCTCACAGCGCCAGAGACCCGGGTTCAAGTCCCACCTCAGGCGACTGACTGTGTGGAGTTTGCACATTCTCCCAGTGGGTTTCCTCCGGGTGCTCCAGTTTCCTCCCACAGTCCAAAAATGTGCAGGTTAGGTGAGTTGGCCATGCTAAATTGCCCGTACTGTTAGGTGAAGGGGTAAATTTAGGGGAACGGGCCTGGGTGGGTTGTGCTTCGGCGGGTCGGTGTGGACTTGTTGGCCCGAAGGGCCTGTTTCCACATTGTAAGTAATCTAATCTAATCTAGAACCAGACATTCAGCCAACTGAGTTAACTGGCTTCTTCTTTGTCTTAGTAACATAGTGGATCACTCGCGGTGAAGTAGTGGGGCAAGGTTCTGTATTTCATGATTCAGATGGAGAGAATGGTGAAGTACATAGTTTTTGGTAGGAACCAAAAATTCTGTGTACAGTTTTTTTTGAAATTTTGCCCACCTCTATCTTAATTTGGATTAGTAATGGGAGAATTAGATTCATGGTTAACACAGCAGCACATAGTTGGGTGTCATCAATATACTTGTGAAAGCTGTCCCCATGCTTCCTAGGAGAACATGTAAACAGTGAAGGGACGGGACTAAGAAAGACATTAGTAAATGTAAGAGATGACCATTCCAAAGCCATTGGAAGTTAAACAATGCCTGAATGGTGACGGATTACAAGCGGAAACTGGCAATAACCATGCCACTGAGGTATGTTGCAGAAGAGTATGGAACTGAATATAGCATAGAGATACAGAAACAGAAGGGATAAGAAGCTATTGCTACAGTTGCACAGGGTGCCACTTATGATGCTAATGAGTGCAGAGACAGTGCAGTGGGTGGAGCAGAAACCAGATTAAGCAATGATGGGAGAGGTTCAAGTGTCTTAAAAGTCAAGTTTGATTACAACTACCTCTTGTCAATTTCCACGCTCTTTTCTCCTGTTCTTTTCAAATTCAGTGGTGTATTTTACAGTGAACCAGATTCACTACTAATGATCCAGAAATTACAATATTACTGTGGTCAACTGACTTATGCTACTACCCCCAACGTATAGTCCAAAATGTTTATTTCCATCATGTATTTCAGCTGATATCAGCTTATTTGCTTTTCTACATTTTTGAACAACCATATGTTTTCTGTTCCAACCAAACTCTTAATTTTTAAAAGGTAGTGACAAAACAAAAACTTGTTTAATAGTAAGTGGCAGGGAAACACGTTAGGGAGAAGAAGTTTCACACTAACAAAATTGCACACATGGTACGAAAATGAATAGCTGTATTTGGTGCTGCAAGTTACTACTGAATAATGCAAATCTATGGTCAGATGAAAAACATTTCTCAGTAGCGGCTTTTTAAATCTTGACTGCACAGGAACATAGGAGCAAAATGTCTCTAGATTTTTACTTCAATTCCATTTTCTCTCTTTTATTTCACACCGGTTGTTATTTTCACTTCACTATTTTAACCTTTGTAGTTCCAACTGTCCTTGTACTGACAGCCTTCTGCAAGGATAATTACACATTTCTATTACTATTTTGAGAGAAAATATCCTTCCTGATTTCACCTAAATGATTGTTCTAATTTTAAACTGAAGTCCCATTGTTCTTGATTCTCATGCCATAGGAAATAATTTTTTCATTTCAATTCTATCGAATCCTTTTAATGATCTAAACATCTTATTCAGATTCCCTTCAGCATCCAATAGAGAAAAAAAAAAATCGATATAAATACTTTGTTTATTCTATACATTCACACACAATATGCACTGTAATGTTAACAGTATCATTCTGGCTCAGAAGGCTTGGTCTAGCTCAATGTAGCGTAAACAAAATGCTGCAAATCCAAAATAAAGACTAAGTGCTGGAGAAATTCAGCAGATTGAGCAGTACCCATGCAGAGATGAACATTTCAAGTCCAGGTGGTCTCTTCTTTGGAACAGAAGCATCTCTTGGAGAAAAATCTGTTTCACAGTCACTATCCAATGATCTGAAATAGGAAGAGTTTATGTGTGTGGATATAGTATAAGGACAGGACCGCACCTTGCTGTGATGCATCCACTCAGCAATCACTGTGTAGAACATTTTGAGAATGGAAGCTGGGTTAAAGTTATCAGAGACTGAAAGCATCTATCGAACTGGTCACCGAGAAATGATCTTAGAAGAAATGGTGGGTGGGGAGGATGGAAAAGAAAAGCCTGGGTTTAAAACAAAACTGCTGCCAGTGAATATTATAAAAGAAACAACGAAGCCCACTAGTACAAAGTATATTAAGCTGCATTCAGTTAACACAATAGAATATTGTCTCTCCATGATTATGGCTAGACTCCAGGGATATAAAAGCAGGCCTATTTGGCAGAATTTTCATCTGACATGCCTTTGCTCAGAGGTTTGTTTTTATTTTAAAAGCACACTTTGTTCCTATGCCCACAAAGTGGTTGCTGTATGCTCTGTTTCAGAAGGCAAAGACTGGGATTTGATCCAGAAAGGCTTGAACTTGGGTACTACGGTACATGGTAAAGCACATATTATGTGGTGGGCTGTTAACTGAGGTAACCAAATTGGAACTACTAAATACAGTGTGCAGAAAGCGCCTTTTGTAGACAAGCATTGACTGTAACCATTCGTACTGAATTGCTAACTGGGGGAATGAATGGCATTTAACTGAGAAACACATTGTTTAAAATTCCAAATGGCCAGTGGCTGCACATTCAGACATGCAAGCTATTTCCTACTATTTCAAAATACCAGCCTCTACAATTTTAATGTGGAACGCAGAACACAGGAAAAATAATCAAAGCTCTCGAAAGATACTTTGTATCCACTGACGACAAAAACAAAAGGACAATTTACTGTACTGAACATAGAGACTCTTTGCACGCACTACAGGGAGTTTACCTTGTTCTCTTTTCGATGCTGATGGATGAGCTCACTCCTGCATTTTGCACTTCTCCTGAATTCAGCATAAACTAACTATTAAATAGTCATTATTGAATTAAAAGGATCAAGTCACTGTCAAGTCGAGTATGACTCTCTGATCAGGGATTGTATCTAAATAAACAAATTCTATCCATCAAGTAATTTCTGTTTTTATTTGTTCAACTTTTAATTACAGCAGGTAACCAGGAAGACTAATGGAATGTTGGCTTTTATTTTAAAGGAATTGGAGTGTAAGAGTAGGGAAATCTTGCTAGAACTGAACAAGATGCTGGTGAGACCACATCTGGAGTACTGTGAGCAGATTTGGTCCCTTATTTAAGGGGAAGATACTTTAATTGGAAATAATTCAGAGAAGGGTCATAGGATGATCCCTGTGGTGCAGGGACGGTCATATAACAAAGGTTAAAAAGGTGTGACTCTACTCATTGGAATTTAGAAGAATGAGAGATGATCTCATTCAGACATGTAGGATTCTTAAGGGGCTTGACAGGGTGAAAGCTGAGGGGATGTTTTCTTCCTAGGACAGAGTCTCAGAAGAAGGGGCATCAATTGCGACTGAAATGAGGAGGAATTTCTTCTGTTTGATGGTTGTGTGTCTTTGGAACTCCTTGCCACAGAGAACAGAGGGGGAGGAGTCCTTTAAGGCTGGGAGAGATAGATTCTTGATTAGTGGGGGAAATCAAGGTTAATGGGGAAAGGGCAGGAAAGTGAATGCGAGTTGTGTTGGATCAAACATGATCCTGTTGAATGGTGGTGCATGCTTGAGGAGTTGAATGGCCTACTCTGTTCCTATTTGTTATAGTCTTATGGTCTAACTTTTATATGATGCAGTGCTAAGGTCAACTATTGCATTATTTACTGGAATTCCAGATGAGGAATACTCTATAACATTCAGTACCCCAAAATCTGTCCTGAGAGGGTACTGACTGACAGAAGCTGACAGATCTCCCATATAGCTTAGTATGATTTTATTTATAGAATTTTTGTATAGGGCACTGCAGCTTCACCTTATTCTTAATTACATTTGCATTGCAGTAATCATTATATTCCCACAGTGCAAACCTCAGGTGATGTGGCCAACTTTATTAAACTTATTTTTACAGTAGAAGCAGTGCCCTTCCATGATTTGTATGTTTCTTGCGAGGTTCAGCAACAAATAGGTTCAATTATGTTCTTTGGCCAAGAAGTTTTTTAGGCAGAACAACAATCTCTCCCACACACAATGGACATGATAAATCACACAGAACACCATGTGTAGTCAAGATTTTCATGTAAGTAGCTCAAGTATAGAAAGCAAAAAGAAATGGAAATTAGAGCTGAGTGAACCTAAGCAGCATTGGAGCATAATAGATGAGTATATTGAGATTAAGTCATCAACGTGGATTATTTTTGATTAGTATAGGGCATCATCATGCTGGCATTGTTTTGAGTTGGATACATTATATACATGACCATGTTGTACTGCTAAATCAGCCAATCACCAGCTTACGATAAAAGAATTCCATGCATTCACGCACCAGAATTCACACAAAGTTTTAATATTGATAGCTGACAGATTTCTCAGTGCTTTGATAACTTTGAAAAACCTCAAAATGAATTTTCAAGAATTCCAGGCAGTCAAACTTAGCTTAAGTTGAAATACTGGATTGAGAACTGATTAAAGCATTTATGTTTAGCTTTAACTTTAGAGCTCAGTTCCCCATTCCAATTGCAAAATTTGTAAAATATATCCATGTTAGTTATTGCTGTTAACATATGTCTGTGGTCCTAGGAAGACTATTCCATGATATGACATCCACAGCCTGGGCAATCAATAGGCTTTTTTTTGTTCAGCAGGATTTCCATGTTACGTGGTGTACAATGGATTGCACTGTAGTACTTTCTGTAATGTAACAGGGTCAGCTGAGTCTGATAAAGAGCCCTTAAACTTAATAGTTTCCCCAAATCAACTGATCACTTCAAAAGAAAGACAAACCCTAACAAAAGTGGTCCTGCAGACATTGATGCAGATAGCAATAACTTAGATGGGGATGGCGGGATTTCAGGTGGATGATGTAAAGATTTAAGTACTGCTTGTGATATCCATACGGAAAGAAGTTCAGGCAAAATTTTGATTTAGTTCCAAAAGAGAAGGCATATTAGCATAAATGAATTCAGTTCCAAATTTCTGCCCCTGAGATAAAGACGGTTTTATATTGCCAATGCAACAAGAATTTCAAGCTCTTCTTTGCAAACTTGTGATAGTGCACATGTGGGGAGTTCAACTACAAAAATAAAAACTCTATTGATGGGAGAGAATCGTAAGAGAAGGCAGACAATGCTAGTCTTTACATTGCATAACTGTGTGCTGCTGCTGGTGGTTTCAAGCAGCATGGATAGTCTGAAATTGGCTGCAACCCATATGTAAATTTGCTAAGACTTGCATAAGGAGAAAGTGAGGACTGCAGATGCTGGAGATCAGAGCTGAAAATGTGTTGCTGGAAAAGCGCAGCAGGTCAGGCAGCATCCAAGGAACAGGAGAATCGACGTTTCGGGCATAAGCCCTTCTTCAGGAATGAGGAAAGTGTGTCCAGCAGGCTGAGATAAAAGGTAGGGAGGAGGGAGTTGGGGGAGGGGCGTTGGAAATGTGATAGGTGGAAAGAGGTCAAGGTGAGGGTGATAGGTCAGACTGGGGTGGGGGCGGAGAGGTCGG
>NC_057743.1:16966568-17005850 GCF_004010195.1 Chiloscyllium plagiosum | reverse complement strand
CAACTCCCTCCTCCCTACCTTTTATCTCAGCCTGCTGGACACACTTTCCTCATTCCTGAAGAAGGGCTTATGCCCGAAACGTCGATTCTCCTGTTCCTTGGATGCTGCCTGACCTGCTGCGCTTTTCCAGCAACACATTTTCAGCTAAGACTTGCATAAACCATTTTTAGTGGGTTAACAAATCCTGGATAGTTTTGTACCACACATGCAAAGCTCCACCAAGATAATTAGTACTGCAAAAGTATTTCATACTGCTTAGATGCTTGTAGCATAGTGTGGTTCGATTAATACTTTGGAGTTATATTTAGATGAGAAAAGTGGTACTCCTACCTCAGTAAGAAGCATGGTATTGGTTATTGGCCCTTTCTACCTATCATGCCATTTTGTATTGGACTGATCCTCATCTTAACTGCACCTTTGTTCCTCAAACCTTAATAACCATATGAAACAAACTTCTACTGCTACTCCTTTAACATTTGGAACTAAAATGAAATTTTTACCATAACCAATAATCTTTATTTCCATTCATGATTAATATCCATTTACATTTGCTTCTCAGTGGTAATCCTTTGAAACTATTCTCAGATTGCTAGTATTACCATAAAAGTCTCCAAAGGTAAAAGTTCAAGACTCATACTGGAGGATACCAGGGTTGGGGAAGGTAAAACTAGGGTGATGAAACAATGATTATTAGAATCACTAACCTTGGGTTCCAGGAATGTAAAGAAAAAAGCTGCCTTTACACTGGTGTTGAAAATGTTTTGTGTATCTAATTCCTAGTTCCCATGCCTCAGACAGCCAAAGACATTGTGAATATAAACCTACCAGGTTCATATAAGGTATCTGTGAAAAACTGGCTTAAATGAAAGTTGAACTCATCAGTCATGTTGACAATGCCACAGCCTGCACTACTGTCAAAGGATTAGAAAGCAACATCTCCATCTCAGTGCTCATATCTAAGCAGTCTACAAGGTAATAAGTTGGACAGTTTGAGAAAGACTATACTCTTCGGGATCATTTCTAAAGCCTTTTCCGAGTGAAATGGGTTCTAGAGTGTTTGGATTGGGGAAAAGGTGATAGCATAAACATTTAAGGCTTGTTAGAGGAGACGTGAATGGATTGACTCTTAACTGCCCTTTAGACAACTACGGAGAGGCAATAAATGCTGGCCTAGTCAGTGATGGCCACATCTTTGAACTAATAAGTTAATTACTGCAATTGAGTAAATATGTAAGATAAAAATTCAGGGAGAAACTGAACAGGACAGTATTATTGATCAAAATAGAAAGACTAGACCTGTGTTCACTTACAGTTGTAAAGCTATAAATTAAGTTCTGTTTAGAAAATAATCTGGCAACTTTCATATCTGTCTGACACAAAACAATGATACAGGTCTAGTCCACTGACCTTTACAACGTCGAGCCATTGCTCAGCCTACATTCAAATATTCACGCACAGCTAAGTGTTCAGAGGACTTAAGAGGAACCAAGTAAGTTCAAATCACAATGCTGAGAGAAGCTGGAATGGACACTTGGACTCAGCAAATATGCAATAATAAGGTTTGAAGAATCTGGTTTTGCTTGTAAAACACACACTAAAGTAATCAGTCATTCTGGTTACAACTGAAACTTCCTGCTTAAACCCTTGTGTGCATTATGAGCTTTGAAGCATCCTGTTAAACAATGCACTAAAGGCCACTTCACATTCTACTGACTTTCTGGAACTCAGTCACACTTCACCAAATTCACTGTTTGCTATTAAAGGAGTGTTGGCAGACTTGCTTCAGCAGAAAGTTATACTTAATAAGATGACTTCAGGACATTGAAAGTGAACCTAGTTCAGAAAATGAGCACAAAACACACAATAAAAAGGTGAGCCTTGAGGTCTGGGAGAGACAAGGTTAAAAAGTATATAATGAAACAAAATCAGTTTGAAAAAAATACATTGCATTGCACACAGCTATAAACTGCTCTTTTTTTTCTTTTGTTGGGGAGGGGATGTTTTAGAATTTACAGCTGTCATAAATCCAAACACACTACCAAATGGTGCCAATTAACAATGTTGTCCGTTCAGCTTAAATCCCTTAGGTCCATTTTCAGGCAAGGAAGTATATGACCGTGAATAGTTCAAAGAGATCATAGCGCAGCCAAACGTCTATGATCTCACAGAAACCACCATGTAAACCTGGTCCTGTAAGCAACGTGTGGGCTATGAATAACAATTACTACAGGGTAAAAAACAAACAAGAGTAAAAACAAGTCAAACAGCTTGGGGAGCTAGGACCAGGACAAGAAGAATCAAAATTGGTATTTTTCAAAATTTGCAAATGTTTTCAATAAGCCTTTTACACATTACAACGAATAACACATATTTAAAACAGGTCGACTTTAATCTCCATTCATCTCCTATTCAACAGAATCTATCTTGCTGAAATTAACCAGCTTATTAGTCAATAACATACACACAAAATGTAAAGGCAACTCTCTAACTTGCAGCATGGTTGATTCTTATTGAACTGAAAACTTTTAAACACTTGGTGGACCAGCTGTCACCAGCAGTGACATAATTTCCATTTTTCTTTTGACTTTTTGTAGCTGCTAACCCTTCGGGATTCATCCCAGTGTAAATGGGGCATATTTAGCACGGTTTTGACACAGGCTGAATGTGGATCCACCAATATAATCACCTTGCAGTTATGGATGATGCATGGATGGCCCATATTTGCAATGATTCATTTGTTCATACATGGGAAATTTTATCTGCAGAGATAAGAGGGTGGCTTATTTTACTAGAACTTGAGGAAGAAAACAAATCCAGCATCACGGTTGATTGGTGACTCAGCATGCTTTTGTGTTATGAGCTCTTGGGATTAAGTTTTGATCCTTACAAGTAGTTCCACATGGTTTGTAATCAGGTTTTGGTTTTCATTTACAGTTTTCTGTTTTGATTTAATCAGTTGCCTTTGTTGGGGGCCTAAAGATCAAATATTTGCCTTCAGCTACAAGCCTCTAATGCCAACCTTGATTACACAAAAATTGCTCCACTACCCAACACTGTTAAACACATTCCTCTGCTTACAGTTTGCATACAGTCGTAAAACTAACTCCCTGCCCCCTGTGATGTGCAGGCATTAATTAACTGTTTACGTGAACTGTCATGAACAGACTCCAGGTTGAACTAATAACTCTGCTGTTTCTCAGTCAGGACAGATGTCGAGCTGTTCAGATAGATTACAAAGATCCCACTGCATTTATTCAAGGGCAATGACTTTTTCATGTGCCGGCCAGCGAATCCCTACTGCGCCACTCAGCCGTTACCACCAAAAAAAACTACACTGATGCAATAGTGGTTTATCTTACTGCAGTTTTTCAAGCTTCTCTAGATAATAGTCACTGTACTTAAAAAAACAATTTGCTACGTAAAGTGGTTGAGATGCAGCAATGTGATGAGGTCTTCATAATAATTAATGTTATGTTATTATTGGTTAAAGCAGACTTCACGAATATTTGTATTATGTACAGATTTGAAGATATTTTCAAACTGGCCTGAATATCCAAAACTCCAATTCTTCCAAAGGCCTGATACTGACCAGTAAGGAGAATGACTGAATTGCCAGATAAAATCATGCAAGATTGAACAGCTTCATACTAAAAAAAACTGAAAGTAAATAAGCTTGCTCCTTGAAGTATTTTGTTGCTTTTACAGCCTGTAAATTTGTGAGGCATGGGTTCTGGCTTGACAGCAAAATTTAATGCATCAAGAGCAGTATGTACTCAATAGTTTATACGCACTTGAATTGTATTATGGGGTGGATAACTCAGACTGCAACATGTTAACATTCTATACATATCAGAATCATTGCAAAGGATGCAAACTATTGACAAAATTCAACTGAGGCAGCATGAGTAGAGCAAGTGATCTATCTATGCAATGTAACATCAAGAGACAAATCTCACCAATATTTATAAATACCATGAATGCTGCAAACCGCTCGGAGTATTGCAATTTTACACAATAATTCCCATTGGTAGCAACAATACTAGGTTACTTGGGACAACAAAGTACTTGGCTACCGTGGCAAATAAAGCCTAAGAGTTTTATCAAGGTCATCTGAACCCTGGGACATACTGAAACATTGCAACATCCTTTTAATTATGCCAGCTTTCTAAGAAAGGGTTGTCTGTTTTGATTTGTTCAGCTTTTGCTGTGCTGTTAGCACGTATATACACAAAGAAATGATTTTGTTTTTAACACACCTGAACATGCAACATTAGCCATCCTTGTCTATACTGTCTTTCCCCTTGCATGAAGCATCACATTTTTTCCAATAGTTTGTTTTCCAACTGCACTGGTAGAGCCAATTTACACAATATCACATTCTCTCCATACATCTGAACACACATGCAGTCTTAGCATACCCAGCACACATAATATTAGTAACCTGCACAAACAATATTAGCAATCTGTGCATATTGCATAAGCCCTTCCCCACACATCTGTATTAGCACTTCTACTTATAAAACCTTACTGCACATCGCAAATATATCATAAAAGCTATTCTGAATATTGAAATCAGATATGTGTCATATTATTTTAAAGGTAGCGACTTACAAGTTGTAATGTCTAAGTTCTAGTATAGAAACATAACATTTCATAAAGAATATTTAAGATCTATTCTATTTTCAAATTGACAGGCCAATGTAAGGGTTGTCCAGAAATTTATATACGTCAAACTGGATACCCGAAGACTACTGCTTAAAATAAAGCTTACTATCTTTCCAGTTCGCTTTTTGTCTCCTGATGTAGACCATTAATTATTAATGTTAAGGATTCAGCAATTTTTCATCAACAGCCTTGCCAATATCACTATTCAACCATAATCCTATTTGCCTATTTAAGTTGCAAGGATGACCCAGAAAATCTCCAAGGGTCTAATCTGTTTGCCTATTAGATACTTTTTGCTTAAACTTCTGAATGTAGTGCTTTGCATCATAAACAATAAGTAGTAGTGAGTGTTTAAGGTCATTGAGAAATCCCCATATTTAATGAACGCCCTTATTATAACTGTGTGCAGCGCTTTCTCCTTTACCTGTAGTTGTTTACTGTTGTGGTTTCCCGCACAGCCTGCGCAGTCTCTGAAGCAAAGTCCAGAGCACCTGCTACAGGTTTGGTTACTGTGCCGACAAGTCCCTTTCCAAGACCTGAGAAAAAACCACTGACGCCACCATCTGTTTTCACTCCTTCTACTGTTGAAGTGATGACACTGGTGAATCCACCAAGTATACCTGTGGGAGGTGGACAAGAAAGAAAAATTAATAAAAAAATCTAGTCACTGGTTTCCCTTGGACAGGACAATTTTCAAAAAGCATAATCTGAAAATTAACATGAAAACAAACTAGTTTCCCCTGACATCTCTATCCAGTTTGCATGAAAAAATTCACACTTTCGTAGTGATGTCAGTGGAGAACTCAGCTTTTGCCACAGTGGAAATCTGACAGTAATTTATTCTAGGAAAAATTAATGGTGTACTGTGTATAAAAATAAGTTGCATTTTACATAACCTATTCATAGGCAGTTACGATACAGAATTCGGTGTGAAGCCACAAAAGGAGATATTAAGGTAGCAGGCAAAAAGCTTGAATTAAAGCATAAGATTCTTAGCAGTGCCTTAAAAGAAGTGATAGGCAGGGAGGTAGAGAGATTTAGAAAAGGAGTAGCAGAGACCTGGGCCTTGGTAGCCCCAGGGTCAGCCACCAAAGGAGGAGGAATAGAACTGGACTCGTTCAAGAAGCCAAATGAGGAGCAACATTGAGATTTTAAAAGGTCAAGTGGTTGAAGGAGATTACAGAGACAGGGAGGGACAAAAAAAAAATGAAGTGGTCTGAAAACAGGAATGAGAATGTTAGAAGCAAAGCACTGCTCAAGCAGCTGCAAATGTAGGGTAGTGAACACAGGAGTGATGAAGGAATGAGTTAGGATACTGGCAGCAGTTCTGCATGACCTCAAGTTTACAGAGTTTAGAATTTTGAAACAGGTTAAACGTATATTGGAACAATCAAGATTAGAGGTAACAATATCACACATGAGGTGGAAAGAGGTGGTCTTAGATTGTAGGTGAATCGAAGCAAGAATGAAATCTGCAATGTTATGGAGATGGAAAGAGGCAGATTTAGTGATGGCATGACCATGTGGTTAAAAGTTCATCTCAAGGTCAAGTATGATATCAAGGTTGCAAACAGCGTCAGACAGTTGCCAAGGAGAGCGATGATCTTTCAGGAATCACTGCTGTCAGGGAGGTTCCCAGAGACTGGAAAATGGCTACTGTAAATGCCTGTTTAAGAAGGGAGGGAGGAATAAGATGGGAAATTATAGGCCAGTTGGCCTGACTTTGGTCGTTGTTAAGATGTTAAGACTCCATCATTAAGGATGAGATTGCGGAGTATTTGGAATTACATGGTAAAATTACATGGTTTTGTCATGGAGAGGTCATGCCTGACAAATGTGTTATATTTCTTTGTGGAGGTAATGACCAAGTTAGACAAAGGAGAGCCAGTGGACCTGATCTGTTTGGATTTCCAGAAGGCCTTTGACATGGGGCTGCACAGGAAGCTGTTAAATAAGATAATAGCCCATGGTGTTAGAGACAAGGTACTGGTATGGATAGAGAATTGGCTATCGGGCAGAAAGGGTAGGTGGGGTAAAAGGGCCTTTTCAGGATGACAGCCTGTGACTAGTGGAGGTTTGCAGGGGTCACTGTTCGGACAGCTTTTTATGTTCTACATTAACAATCTGGATGAAGGAACTGAGGGCATCTTGTTAAGTTTGCAGATGACAAAGATAAATGGAGTGACAGGTGGATGTGAAAGGACTTGGGCAGGCTAGGAGAGTGGGCAAAGTGCCAGTTGGAATACAATGTCAGAAAGTGCGACATTGTGTGTTTTGGTAGGAAGAATAGAGGCATAGACTATTTTCTAAATGGGAAAAGACTTCAGAAAACTGAAGCACAAAGTGACTTTAAGGTCCTAGTTCAGGATTCTCAGAGTTAACATGAAGATTCAGTTGGCAGTTAGGAGGGCAAATGCAATGTCAGCATTCATTTCAAGAGGGCTAGAATACAAAGTACCAAGACTGTATTCGTCCGACTGCATTCGGAATATTGTCAGCAGTTTTGGGCCCTGTATCTAAGGAAGGAAGTACTGGCCTTGCAGGGAGTCTAGAGGAGGCTCACAAGAAAGATCCTAGGGATGAAGAGCTTGACATATGAGCAGTGTTTTAAGACTCTCTGTCTATATTCAATGGTGTTTAGAGGGATGAGAGCAATCTGATTTAAACTTACAGAAGACTGAAGGGCCTGGATAGAGTGGACGTAGAGAAGATATTTCCTCTAGTAGGAGAGACTAGGACCAGAAGAGGAATTTCTTTATCCAGAGGGTGGTGAACCTGTGAAACTCATTGCCACAGAAGGCTGTGGAGGTCAAGTCACAGTGCATTTAAAACAGAGATAGAGAGATAGGGTTGTTTAAAAATCAGTAAGAAGATCAAAGGTTATGGGGGAAAGCAGTAGAATGGGTTTGAGGAACATATCAACCATGAGCAGAGCTGACCTGAAGGGCCAAATGGCCTAATTCTGCTCCTAAGTCTTATGGTGAGAGTAAACATTAAGCGCTACATCCAAAGACATTGGCTTTGGGTCTTCACAACATTTAGTTGGTGGGAATTTCAGCTCATCCATTATTGAATGCTGGTCAAGCTACATGACAACGTAGAGACAATGTTGTGGTTAACAGCAGTGATGGTTAGGTAGAGCTAAGTGTTGGCAAAGTTTTCAGATTATGTTGTGAAGGAACAGCATGGCAGTGAGAAACAGCAAACAGATGTGTTGGAAAAATGTAGGGGACCACTGGATCTCTAGCTCTCGTTGCAACAACACAATATAATGATGGAGGAGATTTATTTCTGTTGGTCAAGTTGACAAAGCCTTTATTCAAGTTTGCCATAGCCTTCATACATAGAGGCATTTCATGGTGATGGAAGCCACAGAACTATGGTCACACAATACTTGTGACAAATTTTGCAGTACCTATTGATGGGTCGAAGAAGGTTAATCTATAACTAAAATGGCTGTAATCATACAAAGCCGTCTTTAAAATGGCGAATAAAATGGAAACTGAAAACCACTACCCAATGACGAGAAGTCAAAAACTACTAAGCAGTAAAAATAAAACAACAAAGGAACTAATTTTGTTGTCTATGTATACATACAATGCAAGTCAGCACAACAAACAAAAAGATTCATCTCAGATTTGGGAAAAGATTTCATCTTTTGACGGGCAAGGATTAAAACAGCTAAACTGTAATTTTAACAGTCAGTATTCTAAGTGATTTTCCACTCTGCGCAATGGCAAATATTCTGAAGTGTGTGTGGAGGGTGAATAAATGAGGAAAAAATGGTCTTTCTGCTTACAAAGAACTTCTGTCTCTGAGGACAGGACATCTGAAATGCATTACGTTGAAATTCAATCATTACGGAGCATGACAACCCTAATGTTAAAAATTCAGCTGCAGAGCAGGCTATGACCAATGAAAGATTCCATTGTAAAAAAAAATTCATCTCAAAAGCCATAGGAATGGTAAAATACATCCTTGAAAATGACATGCCCACTGCTGAACAGAATACACAGAAGCAGTTCTATGTTTTAACCATTATTAATTCAGAATCTTTAATCACTTACACCAGCAAAGGGAACTATAATTGCCTCTTCCACATACTCACCATGAGCTAGGCCCTGAATTCCAGCCACAAGGTGCTCACCGCTGGTCATTGCTTGATAGCGGATAGATTCACGCTCAGCCTGATGTCTTGTGTCCATTGTCTTTCCCAATCCATCTGATAGAGTCCCAGCAAACTGTGAGAGAGGGGAAAAACAAAATTACAATTTAAAAATCAGACAGCAAGACACTAAAACTCAATGAATCCTAAGTCCATTATTCAAACTCACCAAATTTAGTAGACAACTTCTGAATTAATATTTCCCTATTTCCTTCATAATGGATCTAATACAAATAGTTACAATGAAATTTTCCCAGTAAATTTACTTAAATTATTTTCCAGAATTTACTTAAATAGTTATAGTTACAAGCTGTTATATGCCTGCATGGATCTGCTTCATATATTTCTCTGCTAGGAGTATATATTGGTGTAAATTCAAACCCTCCTGGTCCCTACAATTCAGCAATTGGACAACTTACGTTTAAAAATTTCAAAGCTAAATTGGTTCACTGACAAATACAATAAAAACACACAGCAGAATCTTCCAGGCAGTAGTGAGAAAGTTGGAAGAATTACATAAGATTGGCTATAAGGAGTTTCCTGATGACAAAAGTAAAATGTCCCATTTTCCAACCAAGTGTTGAATAGTCAGATGAGATCGCCCCTAGTGAGGTATGAGAAGCCTACTTACATGGATTAGTTTACATAAACATCCTCATATTGTGTCATCATATCTCACGAAGATGCAGTTTCCCATTCTCGAGTGGCTGATAGAAACCAAACTCTGACAATTCCTGATGTGAAAGTCAGAATGGTCACCTGGTGGGACCAACTCGCTGCTTGTTCATCTTGTCCTCTATCTCAGACAGCAGACACCAAAACCACAGGACACACTCCTGAGCTGAGACTGTTGGCATCCCTCTATCCACCAGGACATCCCACTCCCTCTCAGTAAAACAGCCACTTTCTCTCTGTCCAACATAGTTGGAATAATTGTGCAGGAAACCGCACACTGCCAGCACGTGACTGGGTGCAGGTCTAGTCTGCACATGCCAGAAGGCAGCTTCATAACTGGCCTTACAGCATAGGCTATGGATGAACTTCAACAAAGGCGAAACTTCAAAATTTCAGAGTGGTTAAGGCAGTAGGTCTATCAAATTGGAGAGGAAACTCCCATGTCAACAGGTGCTTGGGCTACAGGTGGTACTTTTCCAACAGGAGGCTTTCATTTTACACTCTGGATTTAAAGACTTCACTGGTCTGCTACAAGGAGGCTGCCTTCGTGGACAAGATAGTCTCTGATTGTGGCCGAGGTTTGAGGGTGTGTTCTATCAGCTGGGAAAATGCTGACAGTGTGACCAAGTCTCCAAACTAGACTAGTCCCATTAGCCTGCAGATGGCCCATATCCCTCTGAACCTTTCCTACTCATGTACCTGTCCAAACGTCTTTCAAATATTGTAACTGTACCTGCATCTACCAATTCGTCTGGCAGTTCATCCCACATACAAACAACTCTTTGTGAAAAATGTGCCCCTCAGGTCTTATTTAAATCTTTCTCATCTTAAAACTATGCCTTCTAGTTTTGAACTCCCCTTTGCTATTCACCTTATCTATGCCGCTCATGATTTTATACACCTCTAAGGTCACCTCTCAACCACCTACGCTCCAGTGAAAAAAGTCCCAGCTTACCCAGCCTCTCTTTTCATCTCAAACCCTCAGTCCCAGTAAAACTCTTGTAAATCTTTTCTGCACCTTCTCCAATTTAACAGTATCCTTCCTATAGCAGGCCAACCAGAACTGTACACAGTTCAATAAGTGGCCTCACCAACATCCTGTACAACCACAACATGACGTCCCAACTACTATACTCAATGATCTGAGCAACAAAGGCAAGCGTGCAAAGCCTTTGTCACCACATTTTCTAACTGTGACGCCATGTTTAAGGAACAATGTGTCTCAACCACCTATGTCTTTGCTCGACAACACTACCTAGGGCCCTACCATTAACTGTACAAGTCCTACCCTTGTTTGTCTTACCAAAATGCAACACCTTGCATTTATCTAAATTAATCTCCATCTGTCACTCCTCAGCCCACGGGCAAAGATCCCTTTGCAATCTTATATAACCTTCTTCACTGTCCACTATACTACCTGGTGTTCTGGTGTCATCTGCAAACTTACTAACCACACTTCCTAAACTCTCATCCAAACTGTTTATATAAAATAACAAACAACAGTGAAGCCAGCACCGATCCCTGTGGAACACCACCAGTCACAGGCCTCCAATCTGAAAAATAACACTTCACCACCACCCTGTCTCCTACTGTAAATCCAATTTTGTATCCAATTGGTGAGCTCTCCGTGAATTCCATATGACCTAACTTTACTAACCAGTCTACCATGTGAAACCATGTCAAAGGCCTTAATAAAGTCCATATGGACAATATCTACCACTTATCTACCAATTATCTATCTATTAATCTTACAAAAAAACACAATAAAGTTTGTGCAATATGATTTCCCAAGTACAAAGCCATGTTGATTATCCCTAATCAATCCTTGCTCTCCAAATGCATATAAATCACGTCATTCAGAATCCCCTCCAACAACTTTCTCACTACTAAGTTCAGATGCATTGGTCTATAGTCCCAAGGCTTCTCCATGCAGCTTTTCTTAAGTAAAGGCACACATTGGCCACCTCCAGTCTTCCAGAACCTCACTCATGGCTGTAAATGTTACAAATATCTCTGCAATTTCTTTCCTAACTTTCGACAATGTCCTGGGATACACTTGATCAGGTTCTGGAGATTTATCTACCTTTAAACTTTTTAAGACCTCTAGCACCTCCTCTTCTGCACGGAGGAGTGATTTCAAAACCTCAATTTTATTTCCCCCAAGTTCCCGAGTTTCCATGTCTTTCTGCACAGTAAATATTGACATGAAACATTCATTTCGTATTTTTCCCATCTCCCATGGTTCCACATATAGACTACTTTGCTGACTTTTAAAGGGCCTTATTCTCTCCCTTGTTGCTCTTTTGTCCTTAATGTACTTCAGAATCCCTTTGAATTATCCTTAACCTTATCTGCCAAGGCTAGCTCATATCCACTTTTTGCCCTTTTGATTTTCCTCTCAACAGTGCCCCTACTCCCCTTTGTACTCTAAAAGAGATTCACTTGAGTCAAGATTACAATGGTGCTGGAAAAGCACAGCAGGTCAGACAGCATCCGAGGTACCCACTTCTGCCTTGGAGATTTACTTAATCCCAGTTGTCTCTACCTGACATGTACTTCCTTCTTATTCTTGACCAGAGCCTTAATATCTCTATTCATCCACTGTTCCCCACTCCTACCAGCCTTACCCATCACTTTAACAGGAACACATTGCCACTGAACTCTTGTTATCTCACTTTTGAAAGCCTCCCATTTGCGTATTTGCCCCTTTACCTGCAAACAGCCTCCGCTAGTCAACTTTTGAAAGATCTTGTCTCATACTGTCAAAATTGACCTTACTCCAATTTAGAACCTTAACTTTTATACAAGGCCTATTTCTTTTCCATAACTATTTTAAAACTAATAGAATTATGATCACGTGACCCAAAGTGCTCCCCCACTTACATGTCAGTCACTTGCCCTGCCTTATTTCCAGGGAGAAGGTCAAGTTTTGATCCTCAGCACGTAGGTACATCAAAAATTGAAAAAATATAATTTTTTTGAACTCATTGAACCAATTTCTCCACATCCAAGCCCTTAAAACTATTGCAGCTCCAGTCTATGTTTGGAAAGTTAAAATCCCCTATTATTCTTACATATGTCGGAGATCTCAGTTTTTTAATATAAGCTCACCATCACAAATCTAGGAAATTTCCATCCCCTGGCTCAGTGTTAAACACCAAAATCCAAAATACGCCCTAGATTTAGAATCCAATTCTAACAACAGTTAATTTCCAATGCCATCATTATGGATGGCTGTATTTGAAAGTAAAGTGTAATAGGAGTTACCAGCATCTCTCTCAGACCAAATTACACAGTGCGTGATAATGGATGTGCAAACAGCTAAAGATTTCTGTACAATTCCCTAAGCGATGAATTCCTGATCTTAGTTATAGCCAGAAGGGCATATTTATAAAGCATGGGAGACGTGACAAGGAAATTATACAGGATGCAAAGAATCTTTTAGGAGGGAGTGGCATTCTCTGATCCTTAATGCCTCAATCCATAAATACAGAGATAAAACTGAAAGTTGTCAACGTGTACATGCTTAAACTTATCAGCCACTGGATTTACGATTCCTACTATCAACAATGAAACTTTCCTCTCTTCCACAGGCTTAAGGTTAGTACATGCTATGCTTTTCTGGGCACCCCCAGACCAGCTTCACATTCCTGCTTACACTGCACATGCTCTAACCTATTCTTCCTTCTCCACTGCAATTTAAAAAAATACAGTATTGCAGGTATTCTGAAGAAATCCAAGATATAGTCAACAAACATGCTTCTCTATATGTAATGCACATGGAAAGATTTTGACCCAAACTTGGTGTGAGACGTTTTTATTTCATACGTTATTTATTCCAGCAAGTTTTTCTATGAACTATGGACATGACTGATTAGCCTGGAACTGGCATCACGGCCACAGATCGTGAACATTGTAAAGGCAGCTTTCTCAGTGGATCTCTGCTGGGGTTACAGTTGCAGCGATGGGCCACAATGTTCTTAGGCTGACGAGAAATATTCAACAGCCTCTTAGTTGATGGTTTGTTAATTTCTGTTAAAAAATCTACATTTGCACAGGATTGGCATGAACAACATTAAATTAGCCCACGTGATCTACTGCGGTTACATGTCCATAGGTGCTCATTGTCCAAGCTCCCCATGAATACTGCCTATTTGGATACATTACTGAAGTGGGATAAACCCAATGGAACTGCAGCTCCTTCAGAAAAGGGAGGAAAAACCTAAGAGAAAAACTTAGCCCAATCATTCCAGAAATATTATGCTTGACGTAACTTGACATTTGCACAATGTCCATTTATTCACTGCTTATCTGAACATTGTAGTCTGTCTGCAGTTTGATTGGATTGTGAATAGTCAGCCAATAAAAACAATAGCAATGGTTTTTTTTGGTTTTGAGCTCAGCATGGACTGCCTGGACTAAATGTCAACAAGACCCTTATATATGACTGCTTCCCCACTGCCCGCAATATGTCAGCAACCCCTACCTTCCTCACCAGTATGACAGCTGGTACATTTAAAAAAACTGCATCGCCATACTGAAATCTGCTTAAAAAAAATTAATAACAGGTGAAAAGTTCACCTCTTATAAGCAGACGCAGCTACTCCAAAGACGACAGTTAATAGTTCAACAATGAGGGAGCTTTTTCAGAATACTGTTCCAACAGCTGTTCTACATTGTTACTTTCAGAGTTCAATAGTTTACATGGCAATTATTGCATGTTGAAATCTCCTACAAAATGATTAGGTTACGTTCCAAACATGAAGGCTATATTGTGGTTATAGTGCACCCTCCAGCAAGTTTGATGCTGGATAGAAAGCCAGAAAAATTATTGAACGTGGTAATGACCAACTAGGAGTTTCAAGTGCAGCCTCTTCGGAGGATCTCTTCTGAAATAAGGGAAGGTCACTTGATTAAAAACACCTTTTGCACAGAGACACATAAACCAGAACCAAATCTGATCTGTATTAGATTATTGAATTTGAGGCAGAAGCATTTTAGTCAGTCTCAACATCCCAGGTGGAAAAAGTCAGACCACAGTTAAAGCTATTGTTGATATTGACTGCCTTGGGTCTTAGTGTTTCGAATGGAATTTACTAAATGCAATCCACCTCTCTTACACATGTAATCTTTTACCCCATCACAGAGGATAATTACATTGGTCATTAGATACTAGGAACTTTGCCATGAACAAGCCATCATATAAGTCAACAAAATTCCTACAATTGCGTTTAAAAATTTTGAAATGCTTACAATTTTACTAAGTTGTCAACTTAAGTGTTAACGGATGAATTTTTATCACAAGTAGTGACCAAGCAGTCCTCTTTTTCGAGAGTGCTGTTAGCTTACAGGTGTCTGTGTGTTTTTTTAAAAAGAATTTGCATTTACATGGTGCCTTATCACACTCCTCAAATGCCTAAAGCACTTCATAAAGAATGAATTAAAGCTGCTTTTCAGGGAAGACACAAATTATTTTGTGCATCAATGAGCACAAAACAGTGATGAGATGTTGATGGCAATATTATTCAAGGGAGATATGCTGATTGAGAGATCAGTAGAACTACTTGCTCTTCAAATAGTGTCCTAACTGACAATGTTGAATTTTGACTTGAATGCATGGCGATGCCGAGATGGGATTTCACCCACAATCTGACACAGGATACCAACAGATAATGCAAGCACCATTTAAAAAATAAAAATGTGGAGTTTGCCAAAATGAAACTTTTTTTTGAAGAGACAAAGAGAATTTCATTGACCTATTTTTAAAACAGGCAAATAAGACATTTAGCAAAAATCATGATCACAACTTTTACAATCATGGTTCATTTTAAAAAGGCAATGAGAAAATTCAAGTCAACTTTTCTTGTATGGGTGGGGCATCAAAAAAGGTGAAAATGTTCCAAAGCATCAGTGCAGACAGAAGTTAACAAAAGACACTCTTTAAGCTACAAATGTCTGAAGCCATAAAAATTCCAATACCCAAACAAGTCAGATTTGGAAAACTCATTCAGTTTTGGTGCAGCATTAAGGTTCACATTTCTGGCAAGGTTTCTAATAGGGTCTTCCTAGATTCTGCATAAGATCTGCTTGTCTTTAGGAGTTGCTACTTAACATTAGTCTCAGAATGATATAAAATTCAACTTAAATATAACCTAAGCTCAACAGCAAAATCCTACAACCACAAAGAACTGAATGCCTTCCTGGATTTTGACCTAAACAAGTGCAGTAAAAATATTTGAGAAGTGGAAGGAATGAGAGAAGGGGGAACCATCCATCTGTTATACTTAAAAGATTCAAAATGTTTTAACAAGTCATCAAATTGCAGAAAATAACAATGAAAGGCAATTTTTAAAATATTTATCAAATAGGTTTCCTTTTTCAAATTCTCTCTTCATCTTACTTTGGAAAATGAAAAACTTGCACCTCATTGCTTCAGTTCTTTGCACTGAACATGTGGAAAGTGCAGAATTACTGACTTTTTCGATGAGTTCACAGGGAGGAAGGACAAGTTTTTAAATCTGGATGTCCTTAACGCCACAAGTGGAGGTTTAATTTTCACAAAATATTCCCTTAGTTCACAAAGATTCCATAGAACAGCTCTCTTAATGGCCCTGTCCAGTGAATAGCTGAATGTCATGATGTATCAATGTGATAGCCGTCTGGTCTGGAAATCACTGATCTCAATTACAGAGTTCATAATATAAGAAAAGGAATATTTGCCAGAGTTCTCATTTCAAATGACCTGTGCTGTAACCTATCCACAAGGTGGAACAGGAAGAGATCTTAAGTTGATGCTCCATATAGCCAAATAATTCAGGCGAAATTAGTAAATGTGCATCATTTGAGAAGGAAAAATTAATACAAATATTTAAAACCAATTCTCGTCATCAAAGTAGGGAAGATGGCATTTCCATGTACAGGCAATCCTTCAGAAGTTTGTTTTATGAAAAAAATTCATGACAGCAAGTTTATTTAAAGTGAGCCAACAAAACTCAATATACACTTGAAGTAACCATTGTCTTTGGAAAGAGCGGGGTGAGAAATATTGTGAATGTGAGAAAATGGAGCCTCAAACATCTTATATTCTATGGCTGATAAAAAGGAGTACACCAGTGCACCATTTTACATCCAGATGTCCATATCAATTCAGAATTTTCTCAAAAATAATCCTCTTCAGAAAAATGACTGTTTTATAATCCCACTTAAATGTCTAAATAATAATAAATCTGTGTACCCCAGCAATAGATAAAACTATCGCAATTATGTTGATGGACATCTGGTCATAGATTCCAAATATCAGCACTGTGCAGTTATTAGCTATTTCAAATGTGTGTTCATTTCACACAACTGGAAGAAGCATTAAAAAAAAGGATACCCAGCCCATTAGGCTATACGTGACCTGAATCTTGGTCAGAAATCCTATTAGCATTAATATAAAGGCCAATCATCAATAATATTTTTAAAATGCTTTGTGTTCATGACAAATAGCCATAGTTCCAATGCACTTTTACACTGTAAATGTTCAGGGCAGATTCTGGAAAACTTGTATCTTTGTACCAGAACCCACAGGTCTGGTATAAAAACGCAGCAGTTGGGCCTCTGAATTCATATTAACCACATTGTACACTGGACAGGAGTGGAGTCAATGGGAAACAGCACTGGATCAAAACGTCAATGGAAAGCCAGTTGCTACAGCAATTCAATGTAGAGGTGCTGTGTTGAAACGGAATCTGATGCCTTCAGTATAACATTGCATGCTTTTGCCATTTACTTTCAGGCCTTTCAAAGTCATCCTCTCCTACATTACACTTCCTGTGTAAACGGAATTATAATGTTGTGGTTCTGTTCGCCGAACTGGGAATTTGTGTTGCAGACGTTTCGTCCCCTGTCTAGGTGACATCCTAAGTGCTTGGGAGCCTCCTGTGAAGCGCTTCTGTGATCTTTCCTCCGGCATTTGTAGTGGTTTGAAATTGGCCATACTAAATTGCCCGTAGTGTTAGGTAAGGGGTAAATGTAGGGGTATGGGTGGGTTTCGCTTCAGCGGGTCGGTGTGGACTTGTTGGGCCGAAGGGCCTGTTTCCACACTGTAATCTAATCTAATCTAATCTAATCTCTCGCCCGTAGGTGTTCAAAGTTTGTGAGAAGATTTGTAGCTCGGGTGCTCGTTGTTGTGGTTCTGTTCAATGCCGGAGGAAAGATCACAGAAGCGCTTCACAGGAGGCTCCCAAGCACTGAGGATGTCACCTAGACAGGGGACAAAACGTCTGCAACACAAATTCCCAGCTCGGCGAACAGAACCACAACAACGAGCACCCGAGCTACAAATCTTCTCACAAACTTTGAACACGGAATCATAATGGCAAAGGTAGCACTCAACCAAGGTATAACAAGCATTTCCATTGAAATAAGCTGTTATATTCAGTTCTTTTCTTGACCGTAAATAGCAGTATTTTAAATGTAGACTTTAGACCATGGAAACAGGTCATTGGGCCCAATCATTGAATGGTTACTGCACAGGAGGAAGCCAACTGGCTATCATGTCTTAGCTGGCAATTCATTTAGTAGCACTCATTTGCATTTTCCTGTAGCCTTGTAAATGTTTCATTTTCAGATGACACAATTCTTGCTGTAAAGTCACAACCAAGTCTGCAATCTATCTTCATCTCACACTCAGGCAGTGCAATTCAAATCCTAAACATTTCTTTTGCCAACAACCTTAAAATGGTATCTTCTGGTTCTCTATCTGTCACCAATTAGAACATATCTGCTGTGTCTAGACTTCTCATGATAGTGAACGTTCCTCTCAAAACCCATTTTCAACTTTCTTCTCCAAAGAGAACAGCCCTACCTTCTCCAGTCAATGCCATGGAAGCTTGTCACCCTGGGAACCATTTTTACAATTTCTTATGGCATCTACTCTCATGCCTTTTCATCCTTCCTCAAGTGTGGTGCCCAGAACTAGATGCAATATTCAAGTCCTTTATACAAGTTTTATATAACTTTCTGGCTTTTATACATTGCTATTTACAAATATGTAACATGAATTGCCTACAATCCTGTGTGCTTTCTTAACTGTTCTCTCTGTCACTCTGAATAATTTGTGGGTATACATGCAACAGGTCCCTCTGCTCCTTCATCGTTGTGTTCTTTATTTTATATCGCCTCTTTATGTTCTTCCTACAAAAATGAATCATTTCACACTTCTCTGTTCCAAGCCTAATCTGTCACTAGTCAGTCTATTCCACCAGCATGTCCTTTTGCAGTTTAATTCTATGTTCCTCACTGCTTGCAATACTATCAAGTTTTGCATTGTTCACAAATTTCAGTTGTGTCCTGTATGACAAGTGTAGATTATTAACATATATAAAGAGTAGCAGGAGCCTTTACACTGATCTCGTTTCCAAAGAAAACATGATTCTCTGTTTTCTCTCACCAAGCAGTTTATAATTCACACAAGCCTCCCCTGCCTTATCTTTTGCAATAGCCAGAACACTTCTTCAGTAAGTAAAATATGGGACTTCTAGGAGTCCCATTATGAGTGGGACAAACCTGAATGCACTGATGTGCTGTCGTTCACCACATTTCCAGCAGAGGTGCTTACTAGCTACCACACCGCATGGAGGACAGCGATTCAAAAGACTTATCTTGTTATCAATTATCCTTCAATCTTTTGGAGTATATCTGAGGACTGGTCAATGTAGTTTAACTTTTCTTGGTTCTCATGGTTCTTGCACAATCATGCAGTCATGACAGAAAAGAAAGACCACCTTTAGAAACAGGAGCAGGAGTAAGTCAATTAGCCCTTTCAGCTTGCTCTGCCATTCAATGAACTCAGTTGAAATACTTCAAATGAAATTTTTTTTCACTGTCTCCATATTCTTTGATTTTTTTTAAATCACTCTCTATCTTGAGTATACTCAACAACTGAGCCTCCACTGTCCTTTGGGGAAAAGAAGCCCTTGAGATTACAGACAACTCCTTCCATTTAGCCCCATATATTCAGTTATTGAACTGTATCCATAAGTGCTTCCCAGCCCAGGAGTGCCAGAATTGATATGTTAGTCAATAACTAACTACACCAACATATAGCTAAGGGGTGTAGTATTGATGCCCTTTGTGATATGAACTAGATATTTATTCTCTATTGGTCTCTCAAATTTTAAAAAAGACAGTAGGAAAACACTGAGTAAAACAATGCTGGATATAAATTGCTAACCTGTTTTCGTAATATCGCATAACAATTTTAACAATCATCACAACTTTTGCATATTCACACAAAAATCATGATAGTACTACACTTCCCCATATCAGTGAGCTGTCTTCCTTTACTTTGACAAAATTGACAGTAAGCACACTGCGCATTCTTTTTCCGAATACACAGAAAGCTGGCTTCAAAGCTTTCTACTGTAGGGAATGATTACTCTGTGTGTTTCTTTGACCTATATTTTATCTTAGCGTCCATAAGTGGAGTGCGCTTAGGTCAGTTACTGACTGCATAGAATTAAGAACGAGGGACCCCCAAACACAGTATTATTAATTATAGAGATTATTAATGTGATGTAGCTATAATATTATATATTTTGGAACAACAGCTAACCTATTTAAATTTGGACACAAGGGACAGAATTGGATAAGCGTCAGTACTGCTGGGTCTCATGAAAGACTTTCCTCTACAAAACCTAAAAAGTTTTCTCATCACATCTTATCAAACACACCTCATCAACTACCTATCATGCCCTGAGGCACTCTCCACTTGATCACCTGTTGTACTTGGAACAGTTCATCATTTCTGAGAATAATCTGGAATGACCTGACAACCTGGACTCAGCACCATCTCTAAAAGCTCGCTACACACTTGGACAAAGACAACGGCTCAAATCTGCGCAGAGCTGCCCTGCACATTTCCTGACATTTTGTCCCCCTCAACACCCCCACCCCAGACAAGAGAAAATTGACACCCCACATTGTGGGCAGGGACTGGGAGGTCCTGGTGAACGGGATGGCACAGATGCATGATGTTTTCTTCCCCAGGACAAGCAAAGGAGATCACAACACCATATCATGCCAGCCTGGTCTGAGGTCGTGACCTGGGTCAGTGCAGTCTCTGGAGGGAGACAGAGCAATGTAGGAAGGAGGTCAATGTCTCCACCCAACTCAGCTAGCATAAGGTCCACCATTTTCTCTTTAATATCTAGCATTTACTCTATCGCTGATTCTACCCTACCTCCCACCAAGGCTCATTTTCAACCAATCTCACTGTAACATTTTCCTTTACTTTTTGTCACCCGCCTCAAACCCAGTCAGTACCACCTCTGCGTGCCCTCTGTGCTGCATACTCACTCATTCAGGTCACCTCCCACCTGCACTAACAATAACAGCTGTGCTGTCCACTTTCACAGCCCTGAATACTTGCCCCTCTCTTCTCATGCCAAAAGGAAAATAGATAACAGTAGTGCAGAAATAGATAAGACAGATGATTAGCTGCCCAATATTCTGATCATTATCCTTTGTGGACAGGATTCTGACTGTGAATGCCCCGGGTAACTAACTGACTGGGACGGCACGGTGGCACGGGTTCAATTCCTGCCTCAGGCAACTGTCTGTGGGGACTTTGCACATTCTCCCAGTGTCTGTGTGGGTTTCCTCCGGGTGGTCCGGTTTCCTCCCACAGTCCAAAAATGTGCAGGTTCGGTGAATTGGCCATGCTAAATTGCCCAAAGTGTTAGGTGAAGGGGTAAATGTAGGGGAATGGGTCTGGATGGGTTGCTCTTTGGAGGGTCGGTGTGGACTTGTTGGGCCGAAGGGCCTGTTTCCACACTGTAACTAATCTAATCTAATTGTCTCCAACCCCTTGGACTGTTCTTGGAGTGCCCATGACTTGCTATGTTGGTAAACCCTTGATTGAAGATTGCTGACAGCATGACAAGCTTCTTGGTTTTGTGTCTACACTGAATGGCACAATAACGAACTGTGGTATCTCTGGCTGCAGGACAAGGCATAAAAAGGCAATGCAGGGATGCATCCAAGTCGGTTCAAAGTGGGTAAGCACGAAGAGAACAAACTAACAGTCGGGAGATGCACATCGGTGCAGTCCATAAGCTGGGGGCATGTCCTTGAGCACAGTGTCTTTGTTGCAGCAACACAATGATTGTTGCCAAAAGTACAGCACTGAAGTGGTAATTACATGTGGATTGGAGGTGTGCCATGAAAGTTCTCAAGGATAGCAACTGTCAGGATGCCAATGTCTGAGGAGTTGGGGTGTGTGTATCTGGTGCCCTTGGAACATGTCCTGAGAAGCTATGTCCAATATGGAGGTCCTTTGGAGCAAGTGGTTAGCTGAAATTGCCAGGTATCCGGCCTAGCTTCCATGTCAGGATTCTCAGCATCTAATTTGCTTGTGAAGGATGATATGAAAGCTGCATACTAAGAAGACAAGCTGTGCAGTTAATAAGGTCAACAACAAGCAGTGGTCTATTTGTTAATTCACTGCTCCCTGGCGAGAATCTCACGCAAAACACCTGGAACCTAGATGAAAGATACAGCAAGTTGTTTCTGTCAAGATAGGCCTCATTCAATTCGGCCACATTTCCCACTATAGTCCACTTTTTCAGGTCTCTATAAGATTCTGCACAAGGAGTCTTCCAAATTACTCCCAAAAGCCAAATGACCAATTACAGTCTGACTCTAAAGATAGCATAGTCTGTCACTAGGGTCATTAAATAATTCAAGGAATCCAGGACCGTCCATTCAACCCCCAAAAGGTGTGAAGACTTGAAAGTTCTGTAGTGCTTAACAGAGACAGGAAGGGTATCATAAGGAATCCTAGCATGGTTGAATTTGCATTGTCGAACAATGATTCATCGAAGTTCACATTTGTAACCAATCTGTTGCAATTGTGGACAACCATTTGGAGTAAAACCAAATGAATACAGATGTCTTGCAACAGCAACTGCTTCTTAATAGAGAGACAGAAGAAGGCATCCAGGACAAAAACAATGAACTAAAAGGGACTCTTGTACTGAACCAGATTACCAAGAAGCACAAATTACAGTTCAGTAAAAGTGAAAAAAAGGAACCTTCACCCATTCCCAGGACCTGTCCTGTGTACCAAGTCCACACGTGAGAGCAACCTCCAATTGTTTGACTACAGAAATCATTGTAGCTGATGAATTTGAGTTCAAGTTTCAATCCCATCACTTCAGAAAGGGAATCTTCAAGCAAGCCATGCCTGCAAAGAAATTAGAGACTGATCTTATGCTCATTTTCACTCATAAAAGTTATCTTTGCTTACTTTAAATATTTGTATTTTGGCTAATAATGTTACCAATTATTACTTAAGTAACTTTCAGCAATAGTATAATAAACAAACTTTATCAAAATGAAAACTGGGATAGTGGTTATTATAGATGTTGAACAATTAAATTAAAAAGTGGCCTACATAAAAGATTATAAACTTACTAGTTCATGAGCAACTTTGAAGAAACGTTTGGTATGTGATCGTGACAGATATGATGTGAGGTCTTATTGATACCAGAGACTGGGTTGCTAAATATTTGCAATCTTTGAGGAATATTTCCATTTTAACCATCTTTGAACTTGATACCTTTCTTAAAAAAAAAACTGGGTGTGTATGTTGTTTGTTATAAAATATAAGATTTAAATGCAACTCATTCCCAAGTTCTTTTTTAAAAAAAAAAGTGGCCAAGAAATTCCAAACTGTAGCCATTAGCGATGACACATCAACAATTGCAGCCAGTTTCTCCACAACCATCATCGCGGCAAAAACGATTTTCTTTGGACCTTGCCTAACTAAGACCTTACACCTTTTCTTCCGGAGTTTAATCTTTGGCTGAAATGTGATGTGAGGTGAGGATATGTGTTCGTAAGTGTTTAGATGCAATCTAGCCACATCCTGCCCTGGGAGAAACATGCTGTCTTGTTGGTAATTTAATACTATTCAATGATACGTAGTACTAAAGTAGCTTTGACACAGAGTTCAGAGGGGTACTATGCTAGGGGCAAACTTAAAGTTTATTTATTGTGCTCACTAAGGGGCAAGGACTGGAAAGATCTGGCAAAAAAAAATCCCAGCAATATTGCATCCAGAGCCTCCAAGAACTACATCAATTTTCCGAAAGGTCTGCCAGATGCAAATATAAACCACTACTGATTTGCTGCCATTTTGAGTCTGTCTCAACAGGACAGTAGCACAATAATCTCTTCCTCCCTTTAAATTACGGTACATTACTTTAGTGAGGCCAGTGGCAGACCCAGCTTCCCTCAGATCAGTAGAAAATCTTAAAAAGCAATTATCCCAGAGAAACAGCCATTATGGGCTGTCTTCTTCAGTTCTGAAGAAGTCACAGAGTCAGAACATTAAGTCTGCTTCTCTCTCTATAGATTCTGCCAGAACTGCTGAGTTTCTTCAGCATTCTCTGTATTTGTAAGCAAACAGATGTTGCCTAGCATTCTTTCTGGCTGTGTATAAGCTGAATCATCAGCTTAAAGTCATAGTGTAATATAGCATGTAAGCAGACCGTTGGTCCAACTCATCCATGCTGATCAGGTTTCATAATTAAACTACTCCCATTTGCCTGTGCTTGGCCTATATCCCTCTAAATATTTCCTGTTCATGTACTTGTCTAAATGCCTCTCAAATGTTGTAACTATATCTGCATTCCAGATATACACCACCCTCAGTGTGCAAAGGCCACTCCTCAGGCTCCTTTTAAATCTTTCCCTCTCATTTTAAACCTATGCCCTCTAGTTTTGAACTCCCCTATCCTAGGTAAAGGATCTTTGCTATTCGTCTTATCCATGCCCCTCGAGATTGTATATCTCTATAAGGTCACCCCTCAATCTCCGACACTCCAGGGAAAGGTCCCAGCCTCTCCTTGTTCAGAGAACACACTTTACACTTTTTGATTGGCAACCTCACTAGACATCCGGGAAATACCACGGACAGCAACAAAAAAAGGGTATTGTCACATGCAAAAAACAGTTCACGGATCAGCATCGATGCTGTGGAATTAGCCTTGGAGTTTAATTGGGCAGTTCACAGTGCCCGCTTTGGCAATTCAGTAACATGCAGAAGTTACTGAGCAGACATTTGGCTGAGCTAGGCTTTGACTATTTTATATCGTATAGAAAACAAAAGGTCCAGTTGCTGTTTTTCCTAAGCATGACTGAACAAATGTGCGACTATCTACAGGGTCCTAAGGACTCTGTTATTCTTGCTGTCACATTCTCTGAGCTCCAGTCCTTAATCAGCTCCCCCTCGTCATTAGCTTGGGGCAGTAATGCATTCTGACAATAGCACATTGGCAGCTTAACCTGGGAGCAAACCCCCAACTGAGCTGTCTGTGTGGATGTCTGATTAGCTGGGTAGCCCAGTGGGTCCCCCTCCGGGCTGTCTCCACAGATGCCTGATTAGGTTGGTAGCTCCCTTGAGCGACCCCTGTGGATTTGCCCCTGCAGATACTGAATGAAAATTGGTTTGTGTTACTGGCCTGAGTGACTGATCCCTATAGGGGTCCCCAAACCGGTTCATGCACAGGACAGTCAAAAGTCCATACTGTGAACTTGGAATGACCCCAAATGTTGGCTTCCTTTGCAGGTTCAACCAAAGGGCAGCCACAGTTTGTTACATAGATGCGATACTCTGTCGCCGGGTAAAAACAAGCAGATCAAACAAACCAGCTATTTTAGTCCGACAGTAACATCACCAGTTGTAAGAAAGAGAATAGAACATCCTACTTAAGTGAAGAAGTGCCTTTTCAAACGGTTGTAAATAAATGCTCAGCAAAGTGGAATTAAACAAGTAAAATAGAGTTCGCAGCAACCTTTTGCCATGTAGATTATAGTTCAAGTTGCTATTCCCACCATTAAAGAGTAAATGAAATTCTTGTGATCAAATCTGACACATTGAAGGCTAAGTTTTGTGACATTGGTACAAATATGGAGAGCAGCTTTCTATTCATATGGAACTTTAGACTACATTATATCCCATAACATTTCCTGAGATAAATAAGCTCAAATATTTTCGACTGTATTAATGGGGATGTTTAAAACCAGGCAAAAATACCTTCCTCCAAGGTGTACTTCTTGCATCTTGCCTGTCCACCAATCTCTCTCATCAGACAAGAGTCACTTTCAGAACGTACTCTAGATTAATTTTCAGAGGACAAATTCAGAGGACTAGCTGCTGGCATTCACAATTTTTGGGGGTTTCTGGAAACTCAGTTTATTTTGCTGTAGTGATTTATAGAGGTTTAAACACCACAGCAGTGCCATTAATTCCCAATGCACGGGGCTCATGTTGCATTTATTAAATGTTTATGTAGTCACTGTGCGCTATGAATAAAACCAAAGTTTACTTAAGATGCCAATGGCTGCTTGAGACCATGTACCTAGAGTCAGTGGCAGCACAACAGCATTGAAGCAACTTTTTAAAGTGGCCAATAGATGGAAGCTGCATTCCTTAGTTTTAATATTTCTTAAGAACAGTAAGATCGCAGGTCAAACAGCAAGTGAAAGATTAGTATCCTGGGTGTAGCCTTTAATAAAGAATGAATCACACTCCAAATGGTAACATCTTTGTAGATCAGATGCTTACTGACTTGCTGCAAATTTGTAGAATGCCTGTATTTGATCAGATTTCGATCATGTGTGCTGTTTAGTTTTGCAATTTCTTTGCCAGATTACTTGAACAGTGTGTTGGTTTCCCTCCTACATTAGAAAACTATTTTTCTCCTACATTATATCTACAAAACCTCTGAATGGCAACAACTTATTATTTTTATACTGCGATTAAATTAATGTCCTAAGGCAGTTCAGAGGGGTAATATGAAGTATGATAATGAGCAACAAAAATGGATGTCAAATAACCAAAAGCTTGGTTAAGAAGGCAGGGAAAACCATTTTTTTCCCAGAACACAGACACTTGCACAATTTTGCGATTCAATTAAAATCTGATCAAGTCCTATTAGTACTCATTAACAGACAGCAAAATATTATTAATATAATGATCCCTCCTACAATAACTTTCATGATAAAACAATGTGATTATGAATCTCCAGTAAAAAAAATCCTCTCAACCAGCTCTGGATAGCTTGATCACAGGAATATAAAAGCAACGTGTAAACTCCAACTAGTAGGACCTCATCCACCCAGAAGACCTCATGCAAAAACCATATCTGGCCCAACACCCAGCAGGTTGTAAATTATAACCAGCACTGAAATTACCTTGGGAAAATTAACAGGTGTACGAAGCATAAACGTTACAGGTCAGAATTAGTAGAATCAGATCAAAACATTTACCATTATTAAACATTTGTTGTGCTAATTCTGAATAATATTATTCCATCTTTGTATAAATGTACTGAATTAGTCATGTTACAAAAGTTTGGACAAATAATTTACAAACAGGGATAAATTTCCAACTGACCTTTCCATGCACTGTAGTACAAACAGGGTGCTGTAAATTATTTTGGATGCAACCTAAAACCATTTAAAATGGAACATCTGCAGATCTCTGCATAAAACTGCAGCTGCTGGCTCATCACACAAACACAGTAAGACAGCCTTACTTAACACTTTACAGTGCTTGGAGAGTCACCCCTAATTTATAAAAATGGCCAGTCACATCACAGTTTTGACCACTTATTGCAATACAACTTCAAAATTATAGGTGAAGTTAACACTGATTGTATTCAGAATAAAATTGCATGAAGAAATATTGCTGCTTCTTCTCAAGAGTTCGTAAATCAACATCCACGCTTTATAGATTGCAGTACAATAAGATGAGACCCACTATTACCACAGTTGTTATAATTTGTTAAATGTGACTGACAAAGATGCAACTTAAAATAACTTCTTTGTCAACGAAAACTGAAAAGTTCATCTTTATACATTCCTCTAGTTTATTCTCTTTCATATGAACCATAATAAGAAAAATATTTGAAGTGCAGGCTTGAGAAGAATTTCTCTCTGGTGACTATATTTAGGATCAAAGTACTGTTTAAACCAAAAAGATAGACTGTGTAGCAAAAGGACAAGTGCAGAGCCAGCTGATGTGAACTTTCTTTCAACCTCAGCTGCTTGCCAAGATAAATATGTTGAACTGCTCTCAATGGGTTAGACTGAAACGGAGAGAGTTCGCCTAGTGGAGCTCTGCGACAAAATGGAAAAGCAATTATTTTTTTATATGAACTAGAACTGCCACATTATTCCAATATGTTCTCAACAAAACCAAAAAGACAAACACAGATAATACTCATAAAGCGCTCTGGTTCCAGGTCATGCTCTGCAATTAATAAGACTAGTAAAACAATTTCTTTTATTCACTTTAGTGGATATGAAAAGCCTTTGCAAAATGAAACAGGCACACATTTTTTTTAATCCTACTACATCTACATTGATGAGAACTGTAACTGAGGTAAACTACACCTCATTTTTAAATTTTTGTTATCTGATTTTTTAATTTATATTTTGATACATTTCTCTTCTGCATGCAATGTACCATAATTCCCTGACTGGTGGCAGCATTGATCGAAAAATTTGAATGTGGTTTGTGCCAATAGTCTCCCCCTAACTTGGACCCTTCCCTCTGGCCTGTTGATTGTGATCATTGCATTGAGAACTGCTAGCATGATATTGCTTACCTAAATTTCCCGCTCAATTTACTCATTTGGACTATATTCTCTCAGGTCTAAGCCCGACACGGTTATCAAACCAAGGGATAGCAGATTCGCCTGACAAATTGACCTCTGCCTTAGAAGGGTTGAATACCAACACTCTGACACTTTCTCCTAGCTCAACATGGACCATGAATACCAAGTAATTGTTTTCAGAGTTGTCACTGGTCTCATTTCCTCCGGTAATCTGCCACTGCCACCCTCAACTTGGAGTTTCCCAACCAAGATCTATAAGCAGCACTATCCTAGCAGACCTATGGATTCACCAAGTTCTGGTCCTGGTGAATGGATTTCTTTCTATGCTGACTCTTTCTCCCTTTGCCCAAGCTCTCCCCATCAATCTTTATGACTCTTTTGATGCCCCAGTCAGTGGAAAAGTTTCCAGTTCCCTGGTCCTTACCATCTTCTCTTCTCCATGGACATCCCATCACTGAACACCTCTGCTCAAATGCCTGCAACTTTTCCCCTCACTTCACCTCTTCCCTTCCCTCAAAGAACCAGAATAGGGTGCTACTTGCCCTCACCATTCATCCAACCAGCCTCTGTATTAAACAGATCATTTTCTACCATTTCTGTATTTCCAGCAAGGTGCCACTACTAAATATAGCATCTCCTAGCTGCCTATTTCAGCATTCTGAAGGGAGTGTTCCCTCTGTAAAACCCTGATCTATTCCTCAGTCACCTTACTACTACATTTCCTTCTCATGGTGCCCATGGTTTAAACAAAACTTTTATTTCCTCTCTCCTTAATGATGAAGGCCCCAAACACATTTTCCAGGTGAAGCAGCCATGTCTTTTCTTTGTTTCACAGAAACAGTACAGTAAATTATGGAACAGCGCCTCATCTTTCAATATGGAACTTCGCAGCTTGTTGGACTTAACTGAGTTCCTCAATTTTAGGCCATACATTCTGCCGAGAGTTTATTTTCTTTTCTTTATTTGCTTTGATACTTTTCCTCAGAAAGCAGCACAGTCGCTCTAGGCATTTCTCATTTCTTTTCTTATACCATTCCTTTGGTACTGTAAGAATAACTCTTCTGTCATAGAGTTTATTAGACTAATATTTGGAATGAGTGGATTGCCTTATCAGGAAAGGCTAAACAGGCTAAGCCTGTGTCCTCTGGAGTTTAGAACAGTCTAAAGTGACTTAATTAAAACATACAAGATCCTGAGAGGACTTGACCTGGTGGATGGTGGAAGAATATTTGCGAGAATCTAGAACTAGGTGATAGTTTAAAACTAAGTGGTTGCACATTTAACACAGATGAAGAAATAGTTTTTCTCACAGAGGGTTAAATGTCTTTGGAATTTCCTTCCTCAAAATGCATTGGATGCAGAAGCCTTATATATTTTTAAGGCAGAGCCAGATAGATACTTCATTATCAAGAAGATGAAAGATTATGGGAGTATGCAGGAATGTTGAACTGATGTTAAAATCACATCAGGACCAGGTGACTTACTCTTGCTCTTTGTTTGTATGTCATTCAATCTGTTGCTTGACCTGAGTACTTCGGGAATTTTCTATTTTTATTTCAGATTGCTAGCATCTGCAATATCCTGTTTTTCAATTTATACCATTGCTATTTGATACTGCGGCACTTAAATCTTGCCCCTTGTGTTTATTGTTTATAAACCAGGTCAAGTTGTGGACTCCTGCCTGAAACGTCAATTTTCCTAATCCTCGGATGCTGCCTGACCTGATGTGCTTTTCTAGCACCACTCTAATCTTGACTCTGATCTCCAGCTTCTGCAGTCCTCACTTTTGCCAAGTTGGGGATTATTCTATTTAACCTCTTTCATATATGCTTTGCATTGTTATCTATCCTACCTAGGTTTCTCTCAAATTTTCTCTCATGTCTGCCCCAAACTTATCTCACAACAACTATGAGACCCACTTTTTGGTCCTTTGGTTTAATTCCCATTAAGCTCTGGAGCACTGATCTTCCCTTTGCTCACTTTGAAAGGTATCATTATTAATAGTTCCTGGAGGGCTGTTACAATCTTTTTAAAACAACAAAATCCATGATTCCTCTGCACCCTTTCATCTCTCAAGTCTATAAATATGCTGTTATCATTTCAGTTCAAATCTCTCTTGTCTGCAATTCTATATTTTGAGTGCCTTTAATTAGATTTATGTTCTTCACTGTGATGTAACACCTGTAATTTAAATATTTTCTAATATCATTTATTTTTAGATTTTTGAATTTTGAACTAATGGCATGACAGTTTTCTGTGCATCTATAAGGGTTTAGAAATGAGATTGTAAGTATTCAAATAGTCATGGCAATTTATTTTAAAACACTTTATTAGTGTCTTCCTTGAAAGTAATGGGGATTTGTTTACATTGGGAGAACAGACAAGTCCATTGGGTTTTCATATATAAGATTCTGGAATTGTTTATTTTTGGACTTAGGGGTAGCACCTATAACTTGGGGCAGTTTGCAGAAGTCTTAACTGAAATTGGATGTGTAAAACAATTGCTCCTGCAAAAGGGAGATAATTTGCAGACAGTTAAGGAAGAGGTTACCTCAGTGTAAGCAGTATATTTTAAGTTTCAGACTTGAAAGCCTAATGGGGTGACCTGAAGCCGAGGAAGTCTCAGCTCAGTTACATGAAGAATCTAGGAAGAGACTATCAGATTTTCAAGACTGGTTATTGAAGCCTCAGTTAAACTGAACCACAGAAAGAGAAGGAAATTCTCTATAGTCTGAGCACGATAAATGGTTTTTATTGGGTTTAATATGATTGTATTTTACTGTGTGTTTTGCAATATTTAAATATGTCACATGCAAACAGTTTGGTTTTATTCAATTTTATCTTCATTTCTTTTGCGTAATAAATTTGTTTTATTGTTAAAAGCTAATCTGCAGCATTGCCTGTGTTCCAGTGAAAGACCACCTTGTTAAAATCAAGAATGAACAAAATATGGTCTAATCAAGCCAGATTTCAGTTTGGTATCTGACCTGTCCAGTAATAACATCAGCTGGGATCATAACTATGGGCTCTTAGCAAGTTTTTGAATCTTTATGTTTTGAATCAAAGGAATAAACAAAGAAATGAAGACACTGGAACAAATACTAATTGAAGGCATGCACAGAGGTTACAAACCAGTCACATTATACAGAATTGGATTAAAGAGTGACTTGGAATATGGAAAAGGCTGTGATCGAGTATTTAAACAAATTCTGATACAAGGAATTGACTTTATTTTGGGAAACAACTGGCAGGTTCAAGGATTTTGGCTTCACCAAAGGTGGGAACCACCAGTGGCAATGGAAGAAACAAATATTACAACAGCAATATCCTATGTGATTGTGCGCTGACACGCAGGCTTACAAAATATACAGGAAGAAAAAGAGTCTACAAAATAGGAACATGATTTGGAAATTCAGCTTTCGGATACAATTTTAAAAGTTTAACAAAAAAGGAGGAAGGTGAAAAGAAGGTGGCTGAACTGTTTAGTTCATTGTCTTCAATTGAAATGCAACAAACTGATTTGGAATTGAAAAAGTTATACCAAACAGCCTACTGAGTGACTGAATCTGAAACAGTACCTGAATACTATTATTTGAAATACAAAACTTTAATGAGGAAATGGCGACCATCCCAAATACCAGCTGATGAGGGAACAGCAGTGGTCCAACAGTTGGTAGTCCCACCCAGGTATCATGTTGAACTTTTATGAGCGGTTCACAAAATTCCAATGTCAGATCACTTCGATATTAGGAAAACACTGGCTAAAATATTAAAACATTTTATTGGCCAGAATTACTTAAAAAGATATAGTCAAATCTTGCCCTACATGTCAGGTAGTGGAGTAAACCCCAATCCTCAAATAAATCTGCATGTTGAAATTTAATACCAGCTTTTGAAAAAATGTTTAACAAGGTCTTCAATAAATTTAAATACCTAAAACCAGGAACAGAAACCAGTATCTTTTAATAATTATGGAGGTTTCCACAAGATTTCCTGAAGAAGTTTGTTAGGAAAAATGACAGCAAAACTGCAAGTAGAAAAGTTATTTTACAAGATTTAGATCAACTAAAGGAATAAAATCAGATCAAGGCTCGAATGTTACATCCCAAATATTCAAAGCAATGAAAAATCGTTTCGGAATGAAATAATTTACCTCTTCAGCTTACCAATGGAAAGTTGACATCAATCTTAGAAGACCATGATTAATGCTTATTGACAAGACTGTCCTAATGATTGAGAGAAAGGAATTCCTTTTGTTACTACTTGCTATGTAATGAGTCCACAGTATTTAGTCCTTTGAACTAAATATAGGCAAGAGATGAGAGGACTACTTAAATTAATTGAAGTGAAATTCATAAACCAAAACTCAAAAACTATGCTATCAATCTATTTTTCAACTTACATACAGTCATAGAGATGTAGAGCATGGAAACAGACCCTTCGGTCCAATTCGTCCATACCAACCAAATACGCTAATTTAATCTAGTCCCACTTGGCCCATATTCCTCTAAACCCTTCTTATTCATATTCCCATTCTTATGCTTTTTAAATGTTGTAATTGTATCAACATCCGCCACTTCTTCTAGCAGCTCATTCCAAATACACACCTTCCTCTCTGTGAACAAGTTGCCCTTTAGGTCACTTTTATATCTTTCCCCTCTTACCTTCAAATCTATGCCATCTACTCCCTCACCCAAGGAAAAAGACTTTGTCTATTTACCCTATCCATACCCATGATTTTATAAACCTCTATAAAGTCTTCCCTTTGCCTCTGACACTCCAGGGAAAATAGCCCCAATCTATTCAGCCTCTCCATACAGCTCAAACCATTCAACCCTGGCAGCATCCTTAAAAGGGCTCAGAAAAGATTTATAAGTTTCACAACATCCTTCCTAAAGCAGGGAGACCAGAATTGCACACAGTATTCCAATAAAGGCCGAGCCAACGTCCTGTACAGCCACAACATGATCTCCCAATTCCTATACACAATGTACTGACCAATAAAGACAAGCAAACCAAACGCCTTCTTCACTATCCTATCTACCTGAGACACAACTTCCAAGGAACTATAAACCTGCACTCCAAAATCTCTTTGTTCTGAAACATAAGTCAGCAACAAAGTAGAAAAAACTCATTTTTATGGGTCACAATCCTTAGATTTTCTTAGAAATATTTGGGGACAACTACTCATGATTTCCTCATGGAGTCTAATTATCCAAATATATAATCTGAAAATTGTTGATGCACTTAGAAAAGAAAATGTTATTGTAGCTGTTTTATGAATAGCCCATACAAAGGACACAAGTGATGTGGTGCCCATATATTTAGGTAAAATGTTGCTGTTGTATATCTCACTGTAAGTTTAATGTCAACATGTTACAGTTGTCATTGTGACACAAAAGTGGTTTTAAGATAATTTTTTTATCTATGAAAGTTGCATTTTCATTCTTTTCTGGGGGCAGGTGTGATGTAGGATGTGTGGTTCCACACTTTTTAATTATTAATTTTTTCGATTTTTGAATTTTGAACTAGTGAAAGGTGTTTTCTGCGTGCCTGAAGGGATTAATGGTTTACTGGTAAATATTTCTGAAGCCGTGGTGATTTCTTTTAAATCACAATAGTAGAGAGAACTTCCGGGAGATTAATAGGGATTTGTTTACATTGGAAGTGCTTAGGAGGGAACAAAGCAAACAGCGCAGTGCATTAGGTTTTCAGATAGAAGATTCTAGAGTTGTTTTTTTTGGGCTTAGGAGATATACCCACAGCTTATATAAAAAAGATTTTAGCTTCAGTTTGGGGCAGTTTGCAAAAATCTTGCCTGAAGATCAATGTGTAAACAGTTGCTTCCAAGAAAGGGAAGTAGTTTTAGGAATATTAAGAATGAGGTTACCTCAGCGGAAGGCATTTAGTTTAAAAGTTCCAGACTAGAGGTGTTTGGTTAAAATCCTGAAGGGATTATGAGAAGCTAAGAAAGTCTAAATTTAGGATGACACTAGGAAGAGGCCACCAGATTTTCAAGACTGGGAATTGAAACTGTGGCTCAACAGATGTGAAAGAGAAAGAAATACTCTCTAATAGGAGTACTGTAAAGTAGTGTTGTTGGGGTTAATGGGATTGCATTTTACCTTCAATTTGTATTATAAATTAATTGTTTGGTTTATTCGATTTTATCACAAGTTCACAAGATAAAGGGGCAGAATTAGGCTATTGGCTCATTGAATCTGCACTGTCATTCGATCATGACTGATACGCTCCTCACCCCCATTTTCCTGCCTTCTTCGCATAACCCTTCACCCATTATCATTTAAAACTCTAACTCCTCCTTACATTTACTCACTGTCCCAGCATTCACCGCACTTTACAGGAGCGAATCCCACAAAATTACAATCCTTTGGGGTGGGGGGGGGGGTGGGGGGATTTTGGGAGAAGTAATTTCTCCTCAACTCTATTTTAAATTTATTAATCCCTTATCCTAAGACTGTGATCTCTCGTCCTAGAATGCCCCACTAGAGGAAGCATCCTCTCCATGTCTATTTTATCCATACCTTATATCATCTTAAATAACTCAATTTGATCTCCCCTCGTTCTTCTAAATTCCAGAGAGTGTAGGCCTAAACTGTTCAATCTCTCTTCATATGACAAGCCCCTCTCATCTCTGGGATCAATCTAGTGAACCTCTTCTGAACTACCTCCAATGCCACTGCATCTTTCCTCAAAAAAGGGATCCAAAACTGTGCATAATACTTCAGATGGGGTCTCACCAATGCCTTGTATAGTCGCAACAATACTTACTTACCTTTATATTCTATTCAATTAGCTATAAAAGCCAACATTCCCTTCACTTTCTCTATTATCTGCTGTACCTGCATGCTAGTTTTCTATGACCCATGAATAATGACACCCAGATCTCTCTGCACCGGAGGATCCCAAGGTCTCCCCCAATTTAGATCATAGGCTGCCTTCCCATTTTTCTGACCAAAATGCATGACCGCTCATTTATCCATGTTAAACCCCGTCTGCCACATTTTGGTCCACTCTCCTAAACTATCTACATCCATTTGTAAGGTTCTTATTTTCTCATTGCAATTTATCATCCCACTATCTTTGTGTCATCTGCAAATTTGGCTATATGGCCTTCTATCCCTTTATCCAAATCGTTAATGTAGATTGTAAATAGCTGGGGTCCAGAGACTGTACCCTGTGGCACCCCACTAGTTTATCTTCATGTCTTTTGCACAATAAACTTGTTTTATTGTTAAATCTGAATCTGTAGCATTGTGTGTTTGTGTTTTAGTGAAAGACCACCTTGATACACTCAAAAGAAAAACATCTATCAAATCAGATTTCAATTCTATTTGTTCAGTAATAACATCAGCTGGGATCATAACAATCATACTACCAAAATTACCTTAACCAACCATAAATGACATGCTCTAGTGAATGGGACTTTATTCTTCTATGTCCTCTTTTACCTCTGCCCATACCTCTGAGCTGTTGTTTAATTCAATGGGATACATTAATTTGTTTCATTTATTAATTATATGATGAAAACCAGAGCAACTACCGTAGTCACTTTCTCTCCCCCAGCCTTTACATTACCAACAGATTAAGTAGTAAAGTTTGTTCCCCATCTCAACTGTAATAAAATCTTGTTTATAGGTTTTGTTCTTCATCAAATTCCTTAGTTTAATACAGTGAAATGTTACAATAGTAATGACACTAAACATTGCCCTAAACTATTTTCCTTTCAAACTCTTTCACTTGAGAGCAGAAACTGAAACTCCAAATTTCATCAGGGTATTAATCTGGAATAATAGTAGGCCATGGCTCACGTGCACAACCCTCCATGTCCAGTGCCTAACATTTACTCTGATTCTACAGAGCTTTGCACCTTTGTCCCAAACATGAACTTGTATTCACATTTTATTTACTCACTGAATTGGACAATATCGAACCATTTTCTATATAAACAATCATTCACTAGTTACGGTCTAGAAACATAGCAAGGCTACTCCATACCATGATTGATACTAGCCCATAGAGAGCATTGAGATTTAGGTTTAGAAACAAGAAAACTGTCCTTACTACTATATAAATAACAACAATGGCCTCAACTCCATCTTACCTCCTCCTGGCAGCCCTCAAATTAAGGTGCAACTTATATGCTGGTATTTATAGCAATTGTGAAATAAAGAAATAGACAAGGAAGAATTTTACATTCCGAATTAAAAGATTTCTTAATTATAGCTATTGCTGTTCCTACAGCTCCCACTTGTTTGACTTCCCAGATTCAGTTAACAGCCAATCATTTCCTGTTAACAGCCAATGACACAAAGTATTTACTGCTGCAGTTCTGTGTGGAGATAACCAAATCCCCCATGGAAAAGGAATACAAGAATATGACTCACAATATTCTTACAGTTTCCAGTTCTAGGAAGAGCTTTCATGTGTAAAATTAAGTGGTCTTTCCTCATTACATATACAGATGGAACTAATTGGTTTTTATAGCACTTTGCTTACTTTTAAATGTTCTTGTTGCAGACTTCTCTTGCAATTCTTTGTGATAGAAAGTTGCAAACAAGGTCAAGAATGCAAATGAAATTTAATTACCAGAAAATTGGAATCGTCACAAGTTGGGCACACATACCTGTGCATCTGATTCTTTGATTCATGTTTCCACTGAGCAGAGTTGAAGGTCTCAAGTAGAATTTAATGAACTTATTTGTCTACCGATGTTAGTACGCAATTTTAAAAGATCAGTATTCATGAAGAACTTCACACTGTGTCAAACTGAAATACATTTAATATGTTACGTCTGGCTGGTTCCATTCCTCTAATGACAGGCTTGTAATCACTTTAGTGTAGTCCAGCTCAAAATGCTTGCGTCATGAACAACTCTTGGTTGGAAAGGCAAATACATAAATATACTGGCTGGGCATTTTTATTGATAAATAATATGAACATGGAGTCATAACATCATCCACAATCTCATGATGGTCAAAAAACGTCTCAGTGAATTGTTTTTTGATACATAGTTGCAGTTGCAATGTCAAGTGAACTTAGCACAATTATTTGTGAAAATAAAACACCCACTATAATTGTGAATTTTACATGTAATTTTAGTAACATTGATGATCCCACTGATTTTCCAACTTTAAGATTTTCAGTACTAAGGCATCAACATATTACAGGCTAAATCAAACTTATAACTCAGGATGCTGATCACTTGCTCAAAGATTTCCATTTAAAAGAAAAATTCTTAGGAAATAGATGGATAAAAATCTCCACATATGAACAGCAACCTAATGAAAAATCATCAAACAGCATGATTATGGTTGTGTACAATACCTTAGCAGCTGAATTGGAGACACCATGTGTGACATTTCGTATCAAGCCTCCAACATTTCCATATTTGATCAGCCCGGAGACACCTTCCGAAACATCATTCAGAAGTCCCATGGGATTACCCAAAAAATCTACCGAGCCTAGGATTCGAGTTGCTTGACTCATCAACTCCTGAGGATAAAGACACATTTTACTGCCTTTCAAGTGGACTTGTTTAAAAAAAACATTCTGGTGAAGTGGGCATTCCTTTATAGGCCAAATTTGAGAAGATGACTGTATACCTAAATGGTTGTTGAGACTATTTAAAAGACCAATTAATGGTCATAGTTCATGGGATTACTGCCTGATAGAGGCCAGGCTGGGCAAGTTTTTGTTCTCATCGTAGTGTACGTCATCAGTTGTATTTTTCTGACAATTAAACAGCTTTCTGGTGACTTCTTCTTTAGGTACAAGCTTCTTATTTCCAGGTTTTAAAAAAATTTAAATTCTCTGGATTGGCTGTCTAGGGACAATATCATTACGCTATGGTTCCCATTCAACTGACAGAAATGTTCGAACAGAACTATGACTTGGTAAACAATTTAGATTAGGGTCAAATGGGAAAAAGAGCACAAATGATGTAGGCACTTTTTATACTCAATTATTTTCAGATACTTCCTTCATAATGGTAATTTTGATGTTCCATTAGCATCGGGCACCTGAGGAGCCCACCAAAGGATAATCAACATGGCTTTGTGCATGGGAAATCATGTCTCACAAACTTGATTGAGGTTTTTGAAGAAGTAACAAAGAGGATTGATGAGGGCAGAGCAGTAGATGTGATCTATATGGACTTCAGTAAGGTGTTCGACAAGGTTCCCCATGGGAGACTGATTAGCAAGGTTAGATCTCATGGAATAAAGGGAAAGCTAGCCACTTGGATACAGAACTGGCTCAAAGGTGGTGGTGAAGGGTTGTTTTCAGACTGGAGGCCTGTGACCAGTGGAGTGCCACAAGGATCAGTGCTGGGTCCTCTACTTTTGTTATTTACATAAATGATTTGGATGCGAGCATAAGAGGTACAGTTAATAAGTTTGCAGATGACACCAAAATTGGAGGTGTAGTGGCTAGCGAAGAGGGTAACCTCAGATTACAACAGGATCTGGACCAGATGGGCAAATGGGCTGAGAAGTGGCAGATGGAGTTTAATTCAGATAAATGCGAGGTGCTGCATTTTGGGAAAGCAAATCTTAGCAGGACTTATACACTTAATGGTAAGGTCCAAGAGAGTGTTACTGAACAAAGAGAACTTGGAATGCAGGTTCATATCTCCTTGAAAGTGGAGTCGCAGGTAGATTGGATAGTGAAGAAGACGTTTGGTATGCTTTCCTTTATTGGTCAGAGTATTGAGTACAGGAGTTGGGAGGTCATGTTGCGGCTGTACAGGACATTGGTTAGGCCACTGTTGGAATATTGCATGCAATTCTGTTCTCCTTCCTATCGGAAAGATGTTGTGAAACTTGAAAGGGTTCAGAAAATATTTACAAGGATGTTGCCAGGTTGGAGCATTTGAGCTATAGGGAAAGGCTGAACAGGCTGGGGCTGTTTTCCATGGATCTTTGGAGGCTGAGGGGTGACCTTATAGAGGTTTACAAAATTATGAGGGGCATGGATAGGATAAATGGACAAAGTCTTTTTCCTGGGGTCAGGGAGTCCAGAACTAGAGGGCATAGGTTTAGGGTGAGAGGGGAAAGATATAAAAGAGACCCAAGGGGCAACTTT
>NC_057743.1:16960655-16966116 GCF_004010195.1 Chiloscyllium plagiosum | reverse complement strand
TTCTTCATTTCCTTTTTTTATTTCTACTTTTCATCATAATTCAAACTGTTTCAATTCCTTCTCATGTTCAACGTCCCTCATTTGAAATTGAATTCTCGCCATTTCCAAAGAGTCTGATGGCGGTTCCACCAAATGTAATTGCCGAGCTATAGCTGTAATTATCTCTCATTTTCGCACAGACAAATGCAACCCCAACACCAGCTTGTCTCAGTCAAATCCCTCAAACTCAGCACCTCCTTCCTAACCTGCAATCTTCTTCCTGACCTCTCCGCCCCCACCCCACTCTGACCTATCACCCTCACCTTGACCTCTTTCCACCTATCGCATTTCCAACGCCCCTCCCCCAAGTCCCTCCTCCCTACCTTTTATCTTAGCCTGCTGGACACACTTTCCTCATTCCTGAAGAAGGGCTTATGCCCGAAACGTCGATTCTCCTGTTCCCTGGATGCTGCCTGACCTGCTGCGCTGTTCCAGCAACACATTTTCAGATATGAATAGGAAGGGCTTGGAGGGGTATGGGCCGGGTGCTGGCAGGTGGGACTAGATTGGGTTGGGAGATCTGGTCGGCATGGACAGGTTGGACCGAAGGGTCTGTTTCAATGCTGTACATCTCTATACCTAAGTTATTAGAACTATGGAATTGAAACTTTGACCTATCCTATTTCTAAAAGGCTTATAGTCTGCATGATCCCATGCTGAACCATGCTTATCCCCTGAATTACAACAAAAGTTACTGATCTGAACAATTGAGGTCAGAGAACACAATTGTTTTAATCAACTTGTTCAGACATATTTTTGGAGAGGTAAGGACTTGAACCCAGGCCTCTGGCCCTTTATCTCCACACCACAAGAAACACAGACAGAACATGTATCATGAACAAAATTGTCAAGTACTGCACATGAGGTAGGAGTAATTACAATTACACCAATGGTTACCATTTGGAACAATGACATGTTGTGCAGATAGGGATAGCTAACAGATAGAACACTGCTTTAGATTGGAAGAATCTATTTATTTCAAATTAGGATGATAATGGAGAATCAAAGATGTCGCAAACTAACAATGACGATTTATGCACATTTAATATACTACTAGCAGCTACTTAGATGTTGCAAAGTACATGTTTTTCTAATAGATAATTTAGTACACACACCACCTTGTCTTTTATTGAGCCATGGAGACCAAGAATGTCCTAGTTCCAACCCATGACCCATGTTAAGTCAAAAGATGTGAGCCAGGGTATAAGAAGAACCCAGTGTACTGCCTAGTAGAACCAAGAGAGCTAATAAATGGCCACTGGGTCACATTAAACACTCCCCCAAGATCTAGCACCATAAATGAAAGTCTGGTCAGGAGCTCAGATGTTTGGAGAACCAGGTTATATGTTTAATCACAAATAGTGCAATTTGAGTAGGTTAGAATACAACGTAATCAATGCACGGTGTAATGCAACCTAAGAATGCATGGTGGCACAATGGTCAGCACTGCTGTCTCACGACACCTGGGACATGTGTTCAATTCTAGCCTTCAATTCTAGCCTTGGGTGACTGCCTGCGTGTCTGTGTCTGCGTGGGTTTCCTCCGGGTGCTTCGGTTTTCTCCCACAATCCAAAAATGCACAGGTTAGGTGAATTGGCCATGCTAAATTGCCGATAGTATTCAAGGATATGTAGGATAGGTGCATTTGTCAAGGGTAAACATAGGATAATATGGTTGGGAAATGGGTCTGGGTGGGCTACTCTTTGGAGGGTCACTGTGGACTTGTTGGGCTGAAGGGCCTGTTTCCATACTATAGGGATTCTATGAAGAAGGATTCTACAACATCAGTCTAATAGAGTTAATCCACACTATACTACCCAAAAAAAACTCATCCAATATTGAAATATTAATGCATAATTTTGCCAATTCAGTTTTTGTCCTTCAGAACTAACTCAGGGTGATTACAAATGTCACTGTTGACAGAAGTAAATAAAACACTTCTGATACCATTCTGCAGTCTGCACCAGTTATGTACATAATGTAACAATAGAATTAGTAAACCTTTAGCCATTTAATCTTGCTCCACATCCATTACAATTGTTGCTTTAATCATTCTCAGTTATGCATTAATCTGCGTGCATCACTACTTAGACAGAATTATCATCAGGGGAACACAGTAGAAAATATGAATTTAGTTGTTTTTTTAAACCAAGAGAGATCTGACCAACTCTACCGGCCTTTCCAACTCTCACCTCTTTAAAGTGCTTGAGAATGTCATTGATGATAAATTCCTGTGTCTCATATGGGTGCACTCTGGTGTATGGGTCCAAGTGAATAACTGCGTCCTCAAATCGAATCAGACGTATTCCCAAAATGCCCTTCAAAGCCTATAACAAATAAAAACATCAAACTGATACTTGCACGACTGCAGCAAGAGAGTTCTAGTGATTCATAGTCAATGCAGTTAACTTTTCAAGTGGAAGTCAGGAGAATAACCTTTTGTTTCCCACTGGAGGTTAAAAAAAAATTAGGATGTAAACATTGCACTTTATTGCCGAAAAAGCAAACTTCCTGACTCGACTCAATATTTTTGTGTAGCCATTTGGTTGGTCAGCAAGGTTTGGGTGCAAATCTCACTTGCACGTCTTCCAAAGGCAGGGACCCCATTGTGAAGACCACAGAAAAATTGTGCTTCCTTCCACAAATGATTTGTGGATGTTGGGTTTTGGAAGCCCAACAACATACACCTGTTTTGATAGTTAATGAACACTAGGGGAAACCTCACGAAAATTTCAGAAAATTCCTGAATTCAAGTGTAAAATATATTGATACCTTCAAATAACACTTTTAAATTTAGTATTGTAAAGCACGTATTTTTAATGCAGCAATTCATCACAATGATCTGTCCTGTAAAGCTAAACTGAAAATGGACCATAATATTCCACATTGACCATAACTGTGTAATTGTTCATATGTATTACAGATTTTGTCCCCAATGGAAATACTGTCATAACGCATGAGGAATATTTTATAAATATCAGCCTCTACTGTCATGTTTTGTTATGATTTAAATCATTTGACAGCTCTGACTGTTAAATATAATCCTGCTATTTGAAAGTTTAAAAATGAAAATAGACCACTATTTTGTCTTGTTGGTTTCAGAAGATGCAGTTGGAAGCTTTTGTTATAATATTGCACCATCACGAATCAATGTTGTCTACTGAAATGTTCCAATGATTTCAGCTTAACATGTGGTCAACTGATCCAAGAATGACAGAAATTTTTAAGAGGCCATAAAACTTAAAGGCACTTACTAGATTTTTTTTGCATTGGCATATTTCTCCTTCTTACTAATGATATCGTGTTTGACTCAGGGTTCCAATAGATTTTTGGTGGTTTAGTTTTGATTTTAACTCAATTGCTGTTACATAACCTGTGAAGACTGTGCATAGTGCATACTAGGAGAGTGGCTGTGGAGGATGCATAAGGGTAACAAGTAGCTGAGGGAGTGACCATGGGGGTTAATGTGTAGTCATGAGATAGGGTTTAGACAACATTAACAAAAAACATTGCTATTTTGGAGACCTCAAATGGATATTCTGGCCAACTTTTCTCTGCCTATCCACATCGTGGGTGGCACTGCTGTCTCACAGCGCCAGAGACGCGGGTTCAATTCCCGCCTCAGGCGTCTGTCTGTATGGAGTTGCACATTCTCCGTGGGTTTCCTCCGGGTGCTCCGGTTTCCTCCCGCAGTCTAAAAATGTGCAGGTTAGGTGAATTGGCCGTGCTAAATTGTCCGTAGTGTCAAATGAAGGGGTAAATGTAGGGGAATGGGTCTGGGTGGGTTGCTCTTCTGAGGGTCGGTGGGGACTTGTTGGGCCGAAGGGCCTGTTTCCACACTGTAAGTAATCTAATCTAATCCTTCAAGCATTCCAAACCAACACACAAAATGCACTGCAAACCCAGTTGCTGTAAACAAAAAAGGACAAAGGTCCTGAACAAAGTCACACATTGGTCAGATGTCCATTTCAGAAGGCACGAAAGTGCAGACATTGGGTCTTCCTGAGCCCGCACAAAAATCTAGGACAAAGTGTCAAGTCCAACTCTTGGACAGGGAAATATTTCCTAGACTACCATTCTTCTGAAGCACTGTAAATTATTGCAATATATGGGGTATAAGTCATGTGTTTGAGATGTCATACCAAGACTCCAACCTACCTATATCCACAGTTAAGGTGTGTGCAAAAGAATACTTAGTCTTATTTGAAGAGTGGGGATCCCCCCTGTATTTTTAAACAATTTCTGCCCTCACTACTCGTCATGGAATGTTTATAAAGGAAAATAACTTCTGTATTTGTCTACATTACAGTGACTACATCTGCACCTAATCCATTGTATGAAAGACATGTTGAGAAATTTCGGGAGCTGAATTAGGTGTACAACCAGTAAAAGCCTTGGATTTCCTTTTATTTTTCACAGACGCCCGAAATCTACCTATATTAAGAATACATCTGCACAATCTTCAAACAGATAAAACCTTGCTCAGTGTTCTCAATTTTTCAATAATACTGATTTTTTTCAAATAAGGTGAGTTTATATTTATAGTGTAAATTGCCAATATAAACTGATCCATCTACTGTCCCACTCCTTTTACTGCTGCTGTGTGACAACATAGCAGCTTGGTTTATTGCGTCTATTTCTGCACTACAGTGAAACACTCGCGCTATCACCATATATGCTATAATCCAAATCGCTATGAGGTTTTATTATTTACACATAAATGGCAATATGAAATCCAAATATTACAAAATATTAAGCTAAGTGAATAGCTTTTATATAGGGTCTGAATTACATTCACCATCTCTTGTGCAATTCTACCCATATCCTCAACCTCTTTTACCTGCACGGTGGCTCAGTGGTAAGCACTGCTGCATCACAGCACCGCTGCATCACAGCACCAGGGTCCCAGGTTTGGTTCCAACCTTGGGTGACTGTCTGTGTGGAGTTTGCACATTCTGTGTGGGTTTCCTTCGGGTGCTCCGGTTTCCTCCCACAGTCCAAAGATGTGCAGGTTAGGTGAACTGGCCATGCTGAATTGCCCATAGTGCTAGGTGCATTAGTCAGAAGGAAATGGGTCTGGGTGGGTTACTCTTTGGAGGGTCGGTGAGGACTTGTTGGGTCAAAGGGCCTGTTTCCATGCTGTAGGGAATCCTAATCTAAAACTATCCACATCCAGGAGAGTAACTGTGTAATAAATTCCTAAAGAAAGAGCAGTGATCATACAACAACTTGTGACAAGATACAAAGTGTGGGATGACAAACATAGAAGAAAAAGGAAGAGAAAAACCGCAGAAGTAGTGGATGATGCTGGAAAAAGCCCGGGGATGGAGGGGAAAAAAGCCCGGGGATGGAGGGGAAAAAAGCCCGGGGATGGAGGGGAAAAAAGCCCGGGGATGGAGGGGAAAAAAGCCCAGGGATGGGG
>NC_057743.1:16945239-16959550 GCF_004010195.1 Chiloscyllium plagiosum | reverse complement strand
AAGAGGAGGGTGAGAAAAAGAGAGAGGAAGGTGAAAAAAGCAGGGAAGGGGAGTGGGTAGTGAAAGCAGAAAAAAAGGTGGAAAAGGTGAAAAAAGGTAGAAATAAAGGTGGAATAAATCTTAGTAGTTGGTGGGTCAGATAAGCCTTTTGTATTAGAAATATGTAAGACTCCCAACTTAGTATGACTTACAACAGAGTGCTGGGAATGCATTATTAAAGGGGCTTGGGCAGGAGTGGTGAGAAATGCTCCTTTGCTTTTGCTATATTTTTTTCACCATCCAGGAATTAGTTCTTACTCTGCTAATGGAGACACAGCTAGCTATTTGGCGAGTGTTCTGGCACAGCCTGTACTACTTAAGCCAATTTACAGACTTTAATTAAAAAATAATTTTGTCAAATTAATCAAATACAAAATACTCTGCCTCTAAACTAAGCTGCAATTGAACCGCTGGAATTTGCCTTTAGTATCAGAACCTGCTGCTGTTAGAAATGATACACAGAAGAGTAAGTCACAGACATTCACAAATTTAGAACAGAGGAACTCGATTATCCGAAGGACACGGGCAGGGAGCATTTTGTTCGGTTAATTGAATTTTGGATAATCGAATGCCGGATAACAGTTTAGCCAAGCAGCGGGACTTTGCGATCCTGTTTGGATAATCCAAAATTTGGATAACTGAATGCTGGATAATCAAGGTTCCTCAGTACTAGGTTTCTTTGAGCCAGGTCCTGCTTCCAGTGTGTCCCTTTGTTTGTTATTTAACATAAATAATAAAAAATGAACCCATTACAATGGCTACAACTGAGAGGACCTCAGGCGTCCACCAACATTATCAAGACTCTTCTTAAAAATATACGTTCTGTTCTTTAAAAAGCACAGAGTATGGCCTGAAGAAACTCACCTTGAGCTCAAGAGGTAATTTGCTAGAGGTAAATACACTCATCTTGATTTGTGGCATACTGAGTTTGAGGTTTTCAAAATAGTAGCGCTTTGCTGTCCCACCTTGCTCACTACTCTGTTCCGGGGCATTTTCGTCTGGTTTTTCAACATCTGTGAGGGAACAAAGGAGACAAAGTGAAAGGAACTTTGGGGAATAGATCCTTATCAGCCCTTCATAAGAGGGATCGAACTGTTCCTTCATAGTGAATGCAATCAATAGCTAACTCATGAAACGCTTTGTTCTACCCAAAACTAGGGTTACATATGTTAATCAACCATACACCTTCCACAACGTTAAACCTTGCCATTTCTCAATAATACCATGCTGGCAAATATTTTAATTTGATACCAACAATCATTATGTGATACTTACAGAAATTTCCATTAAACACAAACTTGACATACTTAACATCCAGCAATGATGTCTTTACTTCAGAAGATCAAGCGGGGCGAACCTAAAGTATTTATAATGGACTCCACAGAAGTTACCATAATCTTTTTCAAGAACTCAGTTATGTTATATGGTTCGCAATTTAATGTTGGACAAACAGAGGAGGGAAGGATAGACTTATCTTCTGGCCTACGCGCACAAATCCTAAACTGCCCTCAAATTCCACTGTCCCAAAGATCAGGAAACATGGTACAATAGAGAAAAATTATACATAGAGATATCAGTTTAAAAGAGAACCTCAAATGACCTATTTGTTTAAGTAGCTGTCTGGGTTAATATTTAGCTGATTTCCAATTCCACTAACAGAATTGACACCCGCCCTACCAGTCAGTCAGTCATAAAAATTGACCATAGAATTTGCAGCTAATTAACCATAAATTATTTTGCAATTTGCCACAAAAACATTAGAAACCTTGATTGTTCCAGTGCACAACAATGCAGTGAAGTATAATGGTATTTCAGATCAAAAGCTAGTGCAACTGAGAGAATTAAAATTGATTGAAACTGGCTGTAATTGTTACAGCATGGATTACAATGATTTTCATATCCAATAGGGATTTCAAGGCTGCAAATTCACCGTAGGATTCAGAAAAAAAGCTACAGAGCTCTTTTGAATTCCTCAACTGTATTCTATTCTACCACCCTGCAACTCATGCCTGTGTTTCTGTTATGCTACATTTAAATCATCTAAGCTCCACTGGCATTCTACTGCAACTCACTTCAGAAACGTGCTATTTCATAACAACAGGAATTTCCAATGTTTTTACCTGTTTGGGCCACACATCAAACTAAAATTTACACTCCATAAGGTTATGTACATCTCAAGCTACTGATGTGAGCAGACTACAGTTTGGGATCAATTCGCCAATGAGGCAACAGCGCCAAAAAAACAGTTCTTTCCAAGCCCCAGGCTGAAGTAGTACAAATAAGGTAAATAGCAGAAACAAAAATGGACTCATGGGTTGGATTGCCAGCATTCAGGTTGGAAATGTCTCTGCTTTAGGCAACTCTGCTGCATCATAGAAATCCTTCTACTGGAGATAGTAAATGATAAGAAATTACACAACTTTGTTCACAAAATATTAAAGATCTGAAGGCTAAAGCAGAAATATGCAAATCTTTTTCATAGTTTTCCAAAATAAAAAAGACCAATTCTAATTAAGAAAAAGTCCTTGAACTGCTTTGTTAAAGGTTCAGAATTTAGAGACACGCCATCTCAGAAGTCTCTAAATTCAACTTTCACACTGTACAGAGGTAGTTGACCTCAGCCTCCATGGGCTCAGAAGGGTAAACAAGAAGAAAATTGATAATCACCTAAAGATCTGGCTGCAAGTGCACTGCTGTGGCTGTCACCTGAAGAAAGACCTTTTTATCGTGAATGTGCTTAATCTGGTGCTAATTCTGGTAATCTCTCACCACTCTGCTTAAATATCAATTCAAGTAGCCTTACATTTCAGGGCAGGTATAGACAAACTATTCTCTGCTATATACACAAAACTCTTGCAAAACAAACAATGATGGATTGGACATTGTTCCCAGATTACTGAAAATCATGTCCCTGCCAGTTCCTGTTTTCAATTCTCAAATGGTGAATGTTCCAGGGGATGTAAAAAAATTGCTAGACGCAGAAGTTTTCTTTGAAGCACTGCAGCATTGACATTAAAGATTGGGAGGAGCTTGCTACCGATCATTGAAAATGGTGACAAGTTGTCCCTCAAGCTGTAACATGCTGAGAGTTCAAACACTTTAATTATAAGCCAGAACAATGACAGAGAAAAATAAATTAAATCCTGCAGTTCGCATCCCACTAACTCATGAAATGTCCTGTCCCATCTGTCTAAAGATGGTTGAGAAACAGCCTGTTCAGTCACATGAAGACCCAGAGTAGAAATTCATGCCCTAAACTGACATTATCCTCAATTGGAGTTACAGATGACTACATTTCAATGCTAGTTAAATGTAAATTAAACCACCTCATGGAATGAGAGTGATATACACTAAATTGATGTAATGAGTTTTGTTATGAAAGGTGCATTACAATCGGTGTTCTTAAATATCTGGTAAAACAGGATTTTGCAAATAATTAAAATCACAAACACCAAGCACTCCAAAGCAAGGAAAAATAAACAAAGGGTTAGTTGTACAATTAGAAGCCTAAACTATTGAGCTTCTCAGGACTCAGTTCACTCCATGTGTACTTTCAACTTAAGCCTGTTAAAGCTTCTACATACAATAAAATTCTTGTTGATTTTGAAACGTTATTAGCCAGTGAATAAACATATTTACAAAAGAATTTGGGTAATATATTGACCTGACTCCAGCTTCTGAATCCTGCTAGCTCTGGGATGAGTTCAAAACTAGCCAGAATGACTGAGTGAAATTCCTCGATTATTGCCTGCAGTCATAATTCCTAACAAAATCAGTTGGGGTTGTCTATGAAATGCTGGGTGTGTATGGGTCACAGCTCAAAAATTAACCCTTAGTGAACACTGACATCCACAAAAAATGGGTGCTTTATGCAGGAAAACATCATCTTTAATGCATAAGGGACTGATACTCTTCCTAGATAGACAGCATATTGTGTACACTTTATTAACACCACTTACATGAACTGGGAAAGTCAAATTGCAACGATTTTGGAAATCAAAAGACTTGAAGAAAATTAGTAGGCAAGTGCAGGAGTTTTTTCTCCATCTTTTGAGATAGTATTGACAAGTGCAAAACTGAATCTTTCTACGTAATTTCAAACAGCTCAAATTAGACAAGTCATGAGCCTTTTTCTTTTGATACATCACTTCCTAAGTGAGAGAGCGCTCTGAAAGAGAGAGCTTCTAATTAAACCTGTTGGACTACAACCTGGTGTTGCATGATTTTTAACTAAGTGAGACAAGCTAGATCAGTTACTGAATCTAAATGTTTTTCCAACCATGCTTTCAAATCAGCTCTGAAAGCACTCTCAAGTCTGTGGATTTAGACATACTCTAGGACTTGAGTACAAAGGTCAGGATTGATACTTTAGTATAGTACTGAAAGCATTCTACACTATCAGAGGCAGCCTGGCAAACATTCTGGGGTTCAAGAATGAAAGAGAAACTTAGCAGCAATGCTGCCTCTAATCTTTGTGGTGTCTGTGCAGAACTCAAATCTGAGTAGCATATTGCATCCACTGAGTGCAAGTCACATGACAATTTTTAGAACTATATTTATTGAACTGTGTCCATTTATATTGAATGATTGATTGTCACTTGGACCAAAGTACAGTGAAAAGCTTTGTTTATGAATAGTACAGGCAAGGATGCTCAGAACAAAAGATTTAAACAGGGCATACAAGAGAGATCAACATTATTTGAGGCTAGAGATTCCATTCAATAATCTAATAACGGCAGGATTTGATCTGCTAAAATAAACAAAATTGTTTGCTTGAATCAGAAGTCTAGGAATCAGCACTTGATACCCAAAACACTGCACAAACATCCAGATGAATGGATATTTCTTAAAACTAGTCATCATGCCCATATTACAGAGGTTGTGGTGCTGGATGTATTAAAATGCACAGAGGTGGATATACCCCCAGGACCTGATCAGGTGTACCTTAGAACTCTGAGAAGCTAGGGAAGTGAATGCTGGGCCCCTTGCTGAGATATTTGTGTCATCGATAGCCACACGTGAGGTGCCGGAAGACTGGAGGTTGGCTAACATGGTGACATTATTTAAGAAAGTTGGTAAGGAAAAGCCAGGGAACTATAGAGCAGTGAGCTTGACATCGGTGGTGGACAGGTTGTTGGAGGGAATCCTGAGGGACAGGATTTACATGTATTTGGAAAGGCAAGGATTAATTAGGGATAGTCAGCTTGGCTTTGTGCATGGAAATCATGTCTCATGAACTTGATTGAGTTTTTTGAAGTAGTAATGAAGAAGATTGACGAGTATAAAGCGGTGGACGTGATCTATATGGACTTCAGTGAGATGTTCAACAAGGTTCTTTATGGCAGACTGGTTAGCAAAGTTAGATCTCATGGAATACAGGGAGAACTAGCTATTTGGATACAGACTGGCTTGAAGGTAGAAGATTGAGGGTGGTGATGGAGGAGGGTTGCCTTTCAGGCTGGGGCTGTTTTTCCTGAAGCATCAGAGGCTGAGGGGTGACCTTACAGAAGTTTATAAAATCATGAGGGGCATGTATAAGGTAAATAGACAAGGTCTTTTCCCTGGGGTGGAGGAGTCCAGAACTAGAGGGCATAGGATTAGGGTGAGAGGGGAAAAATTTAAAACGGACCTAAGGGGCAACATTTTCATGCAGAGGGTGGTGCATGCATGGAATGAGCTACCAGAGGAAGTGGTGGAGGCTGGTACAATTACACCATTTAAAAGGCATCTGGATGGATAGATAAATAGGAAAGGTTTAGAGGGATATGGGCCAAGTGCTGGCAAACGAAACTAGATTAATTTGGGATATCTGGTCGGCATGGACGCGTTGGACCAAAGGGTCTGTTTCTGTTCTGTATATCTCTATGACTATGTCAGCCATAGTCCATCAACTCTCAATGTCTGAATGGAAGCTGCCTTCACTTTTCCACTTATTCTCCACAAATTTAAAAGTGGTGTACTGTTCACATATATTTGTGGCCAGAATCCTGTTATAATTTGGTATAAGAATGGATATTTTGATATGAGTCACATAACACTGTCTTTTCCAAATTCATAATCTGTTGTTTTGGTGATTACACCCTGATCAAATTTTTGCCATGACAGTAATTCGTCTCTGGAAATCTGCTTTCCAGGTGGTCAAGTAGCAGTTGAATAAATTGAAGGATTGCAATAGTGTCAACATCACTGTCCAGAACAACCCAGAACCTTCTGAACTTCAATGCTCCAATAAAAACAATTCACCTAGATGCTCAGTTTTTAATCTGCTAATCTTGGCCTTTGCAAAATGCACAGCCTGAATTGTTGTCAAACAGCTTCTCTGAAATAATTTGCACATTAATACCGGTTCATCTAGAACACTGTTCAAAGCTGATAATGCAACGTGATACTGTTGCTTTGGGAGCATTTTAGGCAATATTTGTTATTGGATCGTTATACTTGTTCACTTGCTCTGACAGTACTTGATCAGATGTGGCAGTTTTGCATTAGTGCGCTCACGGCAAAGTGTCTCAATGGGCATCTCACTTCAGAGAGGGTGAAGTGCCACTGCATCACACTATGAACTTGGAAAATTCTTTATGTCCTGCTGAAATTACATACACTTCTGTTCTCACAAGCATTTCAACATCTTGCACAATTGAGATCTGCTTCCAAACATAATCTAAGCCCAGATCCACTGTGCCAGTGCAATACTGTTCTGACAAATGTTTGATTTCACAATGCAACGCTATCACTACTCCATTTTTCCTTAGTAATCTCAGGATTATTCCCCGTACCATGTGCTACTGAGGCTAGGAACAGAGACAGAGTACAACTGAACATGTGGTTAAAGGGCTGGTGTAGAGGGGAGGGCTTTAGATATGTGGATAATTGGGATGTCTTCAAGGAAAAAGTGGAACCTGGCCAAGGACGGGTTACATCTAAACTGGAGGGGCACAAATATCCTGGAAGGGAGGTATGATAGTGCTATTCAGAGAGGGGTTAAACTAGCGTAATGTGGATGGGAACCAGAGCAGCAGGTCAGTAAGTAAAGAGACTGGGGAAGAGCTTGAGTCTTAAGACAAATATGGCTAAGAACAGCAGTCAGGGAGAAGTTGCTGAGCTGAGGCTTGGACTATATTTGCTTCATTGCAAGAAGTAATAACAGGTACAATGGGTGAATTTAGAGTCTGGATTAATGCATGCAGTTGTGATGTTGTTGCAATCTTAGAGACATGGTTGAAAGATGGACAGGATCAGCAGCTTAATGTTCCAGGCTATCGATGTTTTAGATGAGACAGAGGAGGAAGCAAAAGAGGTGGGGAGTTGCATTACTGGTTAGTCAGCACATCACAGCTATGCCAAGGGAAGACATCGTGGAGGAATCTTGCGGCAAGGCTTTACAGGTACAGCTCAGGAATAGAAAGGATGCAATCTCAATGCTGGGATTGTACTATCGGCTGGAGGAGAAAGTGAGGTCTGCAGATTGTACTATAGACTTCCAAGCTGCCAGCAGGTGAGCAAGGAAGAGATATGTTGTCAGATTCTGGAAAGATGTAAAAATAACAGCATTGTTCTGGTCAGTGATTTTAACTTCCCCATATTGACTGAGACAGCCTTAGTACCCAGGGTTTAGATGAGGAGCAATTTGTTAAGTCTATCCAGGAGAGTTTTTTGTACAGATTGTGGATAGTTCAATGAGGGAAGGGGCCATACTGGACCTGGTATTGGGAAATGAGCCCGGCCAGATGATCAAAGTTTCAGTGGGGGAGCATTTTGGGAATAGTGACCATAATTCCTAAAGATTTTGAATGCTTATGGATAAAGACAAGAATGGATCTTGATGGAAGGTGTTAATTTGGGGGAAGGCATAACTGCATTAGGCAAGAATTTGAGAATGTGGAGTGGGAGTGGCTGTTTGAGGGTAAATCCACATCTGATATATGCAAGTCTCTTAAGGACCAGTTTATTTGACTGCAGGACGACCCCCTCTATGTTCCTGTGAAAACGAAGGACAGGAATGGCAGGATTCAGGAACGCTGGATGACAGGGCAAATTAGCAGCTTAGTTTAATAAAAAAGCATACTTAAGATCCAGGCAATTAAAAACAAAGTCCTTGAAGAATATAGAGAAAGTAGGAAGGAGTTCAAATAGTGAGTAAGGAGGGCAAAAAAGGGGCTATGACATGTCCTTAGCCAGCATGGGTAAGTAGAATCCCAAGGCATTTTATACATATATTCGAAGCAATAGGATAGCTAGGGAAAGAGTAGGCTTGTAGGAGAAAGTGAGATCAGAGCTGAAAATGTGTTGCTGGAAAAGCGCAGGTCAGGCAGCATCCAAGGAGCAGGAGAAGGAGATTCCTGAAGAAGGGCTCATGCCCGAAACGTCGATTCTACTGCTCCTTGGATGCTGCCTGACCTGCTGCGCTTTTCCAGCAACACATTTTCAGCAAAGAGTAGGCTTACTCAAGGTTAAAGGAGAGAAGTTATGTGTGGAGTCAGAGGAAATGCGCAAGATCCTTTGAGTATTTTACATCAGTATTCACCAAATAGAGGGACATAAGGGATGTTGAGTGTTTGAATACTCTCGGGCAGGTAATCATAATGAAGTAGTGTTTGGTGTCTTGAAATACATTAAGTAGACAGGTCCCCAGGGCAAGATGAGATCTATCCTAAGATACTGTGGGAGGCAAGAAATGAAACAGCTGGGGCCTTTACAGGTGTCTTTGCATCCTCTTTAGCCTCAAGCGAGGTTCCAGAGGATTGGAGAATGGTCAATGTTGTTCCCTTGTTTAAGAAGGGAAAAAAAAAAGAGGTAATCTAGGAAATTACAGGCTCTTAAGCTGTTCCAAAGGATACTGAGAGACTGGATTTATTTTTATTTGGAAGCAAATGCACCTATTAGTGATAGGCAGCACGGGCTTGTGTGGGGATGGTCATGTGTCACCAATTTGAGTTTGCTGAGAAGGTGAGAAGAATGATTGATGAGGGAAGGGCAGTGTTGTTTACATGGACTTTAATAAGACATTTGATAAGGTATCCAATGGCAATCTGGTAGAGAGGTAGAGTCTCGTGGGATCCAGGGTGAGTTGGCTAGACCGATACAAAACTGGCTTGGTCATGGAAGACAGAGAGTAGCGGTGGAAGGGATGCTTTTCAGAATGGAGATCAGTAACCAGTGGTGTTTCACAGGGATTAGTGCTGAACCTAACTTGTATGCAATATATATAAATGACCTGGAGGAAAATGTAGGTGATCTGTTTAGCAAGCATGCGGATGACACCAAAATGGGCAGAGTTGCAGACAGTGAGGTGGACTGTCAAAAGATATAGTGGGATATACAGAGCTGGGAGATTTGGGCACAGATATGGCAGATAGCGTTTAATCTGGATAAATGCGAGGTAAAGCATTTTGGAAGATCAAATTCAGGTGCAAATTACACAATAAATGGCAGAACCCTTAGAAGCATTCATATACAGAGAGATCTAGGCATACAGGTGCACAGATCCTTGAAAGCAGCAACACAGGTGGGTAAGATGGTCAAAAAGGCATACAGCACACTTGCCTTCACTGGACTGGGCATCAAATATAAAAGTTGGCAAGTTATGTTACAGTTGTACAAAAGTGTAGTTAGGCCACATTAAAAATATTGAATGCAGTTCTGATCACCACACTATCAGATGGATTTGGATGCTTTGGAGAGGGTGCAAAGAACGTTTACCAAGATGTTGTATGGTCTGGAGAGTTTAGTTACGGGGAGACGTTGGATAAACTTGGGTTGTTTTCACTGGTAAGATGGAGGCTGAGGGTCAATCTTCTAGAGGTCCCCAAAATTGAGAGGCATAGATAGGGTGGATAGTCAGAGATTTCCCCCCCACCCCCCACCCCAGAGTGGAAAAGTCAGCTACAACAGGGCACAGGTTCAAGGTGAGAGGGGGAAAAGTTCAGGGGAGAAATGTGGGAAAATATTTCAGAGGGTGGTGGGCGCCTGGAACGCAATGCCAGTAGAGGTGATGGAAGGAGGCACATTAGCAATCTTGGTAGACACATGAATGTGAGGCAAACAGAGAGATAGATACTGGGCATGGGCAATATGTAGCAGATATAAATAAGGATTAGGAATCAGCGCAGACTTGGTGGGCTGAAGGACCTGTTCCTGTGCTGTATTGTATTGAATTGTATAACAAACTTTGACTGAATATCTTCCGTAAATCAAGGTCATTGTTAAAATAAAATTGCTTCGTTACTGTCACAGTGGAGACATTGTCAGAAGAAGTCAGTTTCAATATTGTGCAAAAATAACTTTGTAAACAAGTTTAGATTCTGGTCAAAATGTAGTGAACATTTTTTGTACCAAAATGTGTATATTTTCATCTATTAACATATGATAATATGATTTGCATAATTCATCAAGGAACTATTTCTATATAATGAAGCTATTGCACAGAAACTCAAATGTTGTCCACACCAGCTATCAATAATCGGTGTGTACTTCACCACATAATCCTGGATCTCTTACATAGAAAGCATGGATGCATTCTTCTTTACGGCAAGTGTGACATTATCAATGAGAACTTTCACCATTTGGGACTGGTCTTTTTATGCTCTTTACACTGCACCCTCATCTCAATTTCCTGGTATTTTCACAAGGACATACAAAATTTCACCAATGTTTTGGTTTTGTAACCAGTAACATGTATTCATGTGTACTTTTTGGCTCAAATGCTGCATTAGATAGTCCAAATGTACCACATTTTCCCAGCGTTGTACTTGCACCCAGCATTTGCTTCAGAGCAAATAGTGCACAGGATATCAGTTTCACCATATGTGAAAGTCACACCAATTTGTACCTTCTGTTTCTGTGTTAAGATGGCATTTCAGTTTCAATGATCTTGGAAAGCCATTCCTTTTTGAAGAGCCCACAGGATTTCTTTCTTAAGAAAGGTGAAGACTCATTTGCTTTCCTTTTGGACATATTTTAAACTTATCAAGAAAACAAAGTTTAAAATATGAAATACAAATGCAACTTGCTCCTTGCTTTATGTGTTCCATCCTTCTGGAATACATCCCATACCTCATGCTTGCTGATTCTTCTGGTTACTGACTAAGGATGATTGGGCGCCCATTTAGAAATGTCACTATTGAGAAGTAAATTCTGTTCTTAAGAAGTCATATTGGACTCGAAACATTAACTGTTTCTCTCTCCACAGATGTTACCAAATTTCCCCAACATTTTCTGGGTTTAAATAGAGTTTTTATTGCCATCGCTGGTGGACATGAATGATCCCATGACACCAAGCTGAAAATCATCATAGAGGTCTACATCATGAAAACAGGCTCTTCAGCAACTTGCCCACACTGCCCGGTTTTCACAAGTTAAACAAGTCCCATTTGCCTGTGTTTGGTCCACATCCTCCGTACCTATTCTATCCACGTACCTTTCTTAAATGACAAAATTGTACTTGTTTTAACCACTTCTTCTGGAAGGCCATTCCAGACACTCGCCACCCTCTATGTGAAAATATTGCACTTCTGGACCCTTTTCTTATCTATCCTCGCTCACCTTAAAGCTGTGCCCTCTATTTTTAGTCTCCCGTACCATGGTGAAAAGCTGTCCACTAGCTACCGTATTTATGCCTCTTATATTGCAGGGGAACCTCGATTATCCAAATACTAATTATCCGAAAATCAGATTATCCAAAGGAGATCTCGTGGTCCCGGTAGAAACAGCACATCAAAGGGCTGGACCGGGTTGGGGGGGGGTGTGGGGGCAGGTTTTGCACTTCACGTGGTGGCAGCAGTGCTGGAAGGCTGGGGTGGGCAGGCCGGTGGTGTTTGGGGGTTGGCTAGTCTCCTGAATGGGGAGCTCCAGAGGAAAGGTATTTAATACATTTTCCGAACGAAATAGTGCCTGCCCATTTCGTTCGGATAATCGAGTTTCCACTGTATATATCTCTATAAGATCAACTCTCAGTCTCCTAAGCTCCAGGGAAAAGAGTACCAGCCATTCCAAACTTTCTTTAAAACACAAACTTTCTCAGCCAGGTGGAATCCTAGTAAATCTCTTCTGCACTCTTTCTAGTTTAGTAATATCCTTTCTACAGTCGGACGACCAGAACTGCACGTTGTACTCCAAATGGGGCCTTACCAACGTCTTGTACAGCTGCAGCAAGACGTTCCATCTTCAATACTCCACACTCTGACTGATGAAAGCTAGCATGCTGAAAATCTTCTTCACTGCCCTGTCTACTTGCGACTGAATTTTCAAGGAGCATGAACCCATACCTCTAAATCTCTTTGTTCAATAACACTCACCAGGACCCTACCATTAACAGTGTAACTCCTGCCCTGGTTTGCTTTACCAAAATGCAACTCCTTGCATTTATCTGAATTAAACTCCATCTGCCATTCTTCAGCCCACTGGGCCAGTTAATCAAGATCTCACTGCATTCCCAAATAACCTTCTTTGCTGTCCACAATGCCCCAATCTTGGTGTTATCTGCAAACGTACTAACCATACTTCCTAAATTCTTATCTAAATCATTTATATAAATGATGAACAACAACGGACTCAACACTGATCCCTGTGACTCACTGCTGGCTTTCAGTTTGAAAAACGCCATCCTCTGGCTTATGCCCGAAACGTCGATTCTCCTGCTCCTTTGATGCTGCCTGACCTGCTGCGCTTTTCCAGCAACACATTTTCCAGCTCTGATCTCCAGCAACGGCAGTCCTCACTTTCTCCTTCTACCTTCAAGCCAATTTTGAATCCAGTTGGCTAGCTCTCCCTGGATCCTGAGAGATTTAACTTTATTCAACAACCCAACATGTGGTATCTTGTCAAAGGCCTTTGCTAAAGTCCATGTAAACAGCATCTACCACATTGCTCTCATTTACTTTCTTGGTCAGCCCTTCACAAAACCTAATCAAATTTGAGACACGATCTCCCACGCACAAAGCCATGCTGTCTATCCTAAGTGAGTCCTTGCTTCTCCAAATGTCTGTAGATCATGTGTCTCAGAATCCCCTCTAACAACTTACCCAACAGGAACATAAGACTCACTAGTTTGTACTTCCCAGGCATTTCCCGGCAGCCTTTCATAAACAATGGCACAACATTAGCCACTCCCCAATCTTTGGGAATTTCATCCATGGCTCTCGATGATACAAATATCTTTGCTAGGGGCCCCACACTTTCCTCAGTAGCCTCCCACAAAGTCCTGGAATACACCTCATCAGTTCCCAATTATTTATCTATCTTAATGCATTTTAAGACCTCCAGCACCTCCTCTTCTGTAATGTGGACACTCTTCAAGACATCACCATTTATTTCACCAAGCTCCCTAACATCCTTCCCTTTTTCAACTGTAAGTACTGACGAGAAATATTCATCTAGAATCTCATCCATCTTTTGTGGCTCCACATTTGGATGACCTTGTTGATCTTTAAGGACAGGTGTCCTGGTTAACATGTATCAGTCATTCAACATGAAATTATTAGCGTGCAAATGAGCTGCTATATTTCATAGCCTATAACAGTAATTATACTTCACAAGTACTGCATTCACTGTAATGGTCTTATGGACATATAGTGGTCCTGAAATACATTATATAATTACACATTTTTATTTTAGTTGAGAAAAGGTGAATGACAGTGGCTGAGCAACAAATCTAGTGTTGTTCTTAGGCTTATTTAGAATAATTCATTGTAGATGAAGTTAATACACTTCCATATGGTTATCTGCTTTTATATGCATCACCTACATTATTTGAACCACTGCCACTACATTACAGTCCAATATCAGTAATTTGTTCTTGTGTAAATGGAAATCAAAACTCTGGCTACATATGACCCAAATGTGGGAGGACAAAACCTACTGTTGTGCAGCTTAGGTAGCTCAGGTAGAACATTTCAGGCATCCACCGTTGCTTGTGGCTAAAGTTTTAAAGGAAAATTTAACATTTCTCCAGACCAGTATCCTATGAACACAGAGGGCAGTACTCATCAAGTCTCATTTTTGTAAAACTCAAAATAGAAAAGATCAACCTGCACTATTCCATCACCTCTCCTGGACTGCTCAAAAGACAGAGGTAAAAACAATGACTGCAGATGCTGGAAACCAGATTCTGGATTAGTGGTGCTGGAAGAGCACAGCAATTCAGGCAGCATCCAAGGACAGGCAAAATCCGAGGACAGGCAAAATCGACATTTCGGGCAAAAGCCCTTCATCAGGAATAAAGGCAGAGAGCCTGAAGCGTGGAGAGATAAGCTAGAGGAGGGTGGGGGTGGGGAGA